>NW_026712230.1:6013444-6146963 GCF_030504385.1 Musca domestica | reverse complement strand
GTTTCAAATGTTACATTCCATTTTATTTATCAATAGAACAATTTATTGTTGATTTAAATTTAATTTTATTTAGTTATAGAATTACTTTTTAATAGATAGATACATTGATAGATAATTTGATTTTCAGTTACAGTGATTCCAGAGTTGAAGAAGAATAAATTTTGTTGTTTGTTTCTTTTATTAATACAATAACATTTTAGCTATTTGTCTATACAGATAAGAATAGATTGTTATACACACATTTAAAATGAATCGGGTAAATAACTAATTGGAAAAAAGGTTAAATAATATTAAATAATGAAAGGGTCAATTTCCTATAAATTTTAAAAAAAATTGAAGTTAAGTTCGGCCGGGCCGAACTTTTAATACCCTTTACCATTTGGAAGGAACTTAAAAAATTTCCAAAAAAATCCGAAAACTACCACTTGGACTATACGCAGACGTGGCGCTTTTTGTCATAGGCTAAAGTACCCATTACGAACTTCAAATACGTAATTTGTTACAATTCCGGTGAATAATATCGCCAAAATCATGAAAATACCGACTATCGGAAGGTACCGTCATATGGGGACTATACAAAGACCTGCATACGAATTTTTTCCATAGGTTGTATTACCCATTAAGATCTTCCAATATGAAAATTAAAACGATTCCGGTGAGTAATGTTGCTGGAATCATCAAAATATCGACTATCAGGAGGTTCCGTTATATGGGGGCTATACGAAGATTTTTGTCATAGGCTGTAGTACCCATTATGAACTTTAAATACGAAATTTGTTACAATTCGGTGAATAATGTTGCTGAAATCATCAAAATACCGACTATCAGGAGGTTCCGTTATATGAGGGCTATACGAAGACGTGGACCTGCATAAGAAATTTTTTGCCATAGGTTAAAGTAGCCATTAAGATCTTCCAATATGAAATTTGAAATAATTTCGGTAAGTATTGTCGATAAAATCATGAAAATACCGAATATCGGGAGGTACCGTTTTTTGGGGGCTATACGAAAACGTGGACCAGAGAATGGTGGAGGGTATAAAAAACATGAAATTGGTGAAATAATTTTCACTTTTAGAACATTAATTTTGAATGCAATTTTCGTAAAAAACATTGTAGCTTGATATAGGGTTTATTCAGAGATTTATACCGAAATTTTGTGAAGAGTATTTCTTCTTTTGGTATTTTCCGCCCAGAACGAAGTTTTATGTTACTTTCGGGCGTCAACTCGAAAAAAAATCGGAAAAAATATTCCTCAAAAAATATGAAAATATTTTTTTTTTTTTTGGAGAACATTGATGCAAACTTTTTTGATATACAATGAAAACAGGGATTTCTTTTCTTTTGTGACATATGGTAAAATTTGACATAGAATATTTTTATACCCTCCAACATACTATGGAGGGTATATTAACTTTGTCATTCCGTTTGTAACTACTCGAAATACTCATGTCAGACCCAGCAAAGTATATATATTCTTGATCAGAGTAAAATTCTAAGTTGATTTAGCGATATCCGTCTGTCTGTTCTAATCACGCTATCTTTCGAACGAATCGAGATAGAAGGCTAAAATTTTGCAGACATGTTTACTTTGCCAGTAGGTCCACGTTTTCTTATAGCCCCATATAACGGTATCTCCCGATATTCGGTATCGTGATAATTTTAGCGACATTATTCACCGGAATTGTTTCAAATTTGGTATTTGAAGTTTGAAATGGATACTACAGCCTAAGACAGAAAATTGTCTGTGCAGGTCCATGTCTTCATATAGACCCAATATAACGGTACCTCCCGATATTCGATCTTCAAATTACGTATTTAGAGCTCGTAATGGAAACTACTGTCTGTGACAAAAAATTGTCTATGCAGGTCCAAGTCTTCGTATCGGCCCTATATAACACTATTTGTTGCGGGTATTATAAGTTTGATTGGGCCAAAAATTATGTAACACCTCGAAATATTGGTTTCCCACATAGGAAAGTATGTATGGATCTTCCTACCTAGCTGAGTCGATCTGTCCATGAAATTTGAAATCACTCTCCGGGTCGCAATTATGGCCCGAGCCCCACGAAATTTAGAATGGGGCTAGAGCCAGAATAGAAGCCTATTGCTTTTGGAGATGATCGCATAATATTTAGGGGTTTAAATGGACCAAAAACCGAAAAATTTCCTGATTTTGTTGCTCTACAGGTGGCGATTATGGACCAATCGACGCGGAAGTTAGCATGGGGCTAGAGCTTAGGGCTGGGCAGAAGCTTTCCAATTTTGATGGTCATCGGGTAATATTTAGTGGATGATGCCCAGCCCTAAGCTCTAGCCCCATGCTAACTTCCGCGTCGATTGGTCCATAATCGCCACCTGTAGAGCAACAAAATCAGGAAATTTTTCGGTTTTTGGTCCATTTAAACCCCTAAATATTATGCGATCATCTCCAAAAGCAATAGGCTTCTATTCTGGCTCTAGCCCCATTCTAAATTTCGTGGGGCTCGGGCCATAATTGCGACCCGGAGAGTGATTTCAAATTTCATGGACAGATCGACTCAGCTAGGTAGGAAGATCCATACATACTTTCCTATGTGGGAAACCAATATTTCGAGGTGTTACATAATTTTTGGCCCAATCAAACTTATAATACCCGCAACAATAGTGTTATATAGGGCCGATACGAAGACTTGGACCTGCATAGACAATTTTTTGTCACAGACAGTAGTTTCCATTACGAGCTCTAAATACGTAATTTGAAGATCGAATATCGGGAGGTACCGTTATATTGGGTCTATATGAAGACATGGACCTGCACAGACAATTTTCTGTCTTAGGCTGTAGTATCCATTTCAAACTTCAAATACCAAATTTGAAACAATTCCGGTGAATAATGTCGCTAAAATTATCACGATACCGAATATCGGGAGATACCGTTATATGGGGCTATAAGAAAACGTGGACCTACTGGCAAAGTAAACATGTCTGCAAAATTTTAGCCTTCTATCTCGATTCGTTCGAAAGATAGCGTGATTAGAACAGACAGACGGATATCGCTAAATCAACTTAGAATTTTACTCTGATCAAGAATATATACTTTGCTGGGTCTGACATGAGTATTTCGAGTAGTTACAAACGGAATGACAAAGTTAATATACCCTCCATAGTATGTTGGAGGGTATAAAAATATTCTATGTCAAATTTTACCATATGTCACAAAAGAAAAGAAATCCCTGTTTTCATTGTATATCAAAAAAGTTTGCATCAATGTTCTCCAAAAAAAAAAAAAATATTTTCATATTTTTTGAGGAATATTTTTTCCGATTTTTTTTCGAGTTGACGCCCGAAAGTAACATAAAACTTCGTTCTGGGCGGAAAATACCAAAAGAAGAAATACTCTTCACAAAATTTCGGTATAAATCTCTGAATAAACCCTATATCAAGCTACAATGTTTTTTACGAAAATTGCATTCAAAATTAATGTTCTAAAAGTGAAAATTATTTCACCAATTTCATGTTTTTTATACCCTCCACCATTCTCTGGTCCACGTTTTCGTATAGCCCCCAAAAAACGGTACCTCCCGATATTCGGTATTTTCATGATTTTATCGACAATACTTACCGAAATTATTTCAAATTTCATATTGGAAGATCTTAATGGCTACTTTAACCTATGGCAAAAAATTTCTTATGCAGGTCCACGTCTTCGTATAGCCCTCATATAACGGAACCTCCTGATAGTCGGTATTTTGATGATTTCAGCAACATTATTCACCGAATTGTAACAAATTTCGTATTTAAAGTTCATAATGGGTACTACAGCCTATGACAAAAATCTTCGTATAGCCCCCATATAACGGAACCTCCTGATAGTCGATATTTTGATGATTCCAGCAACATTACTCACCGGAATCGTTTTAATTTTCATATTGGAAGATCTTAATGGGTAATACAACCTATGGAAAAAATTCGTATGCAGGTCTTTGTATAGTCCCCATATGACGGTACCTTCCGATAGTCGGTATTTTCATGATTTTGGCGATATTATTCACCGGAATTGTAACAAATTACGTATTTGAAGTTCGTAATGGGTACTTTAGCCTATGACAAAAAGCGCCACGTCTGCGTATAGTCCAAGTGGTAGTTTTCGGATTTTTTTGGAAATTTTTTAAGTTCCTTCCAAATGGTAAAGGGTATTAAAAGTTCGGCCCGGCCGAACTTAACTTCAATTTTTTTTAAAATTTATAGGAAATTGACCCTTTCATTATTTAATATTATTTAACCTTTTTTCCAATTAGTTATTTACCCGATTCATTTTAAATGTGTGTATAACAATCTATTCTTATCTGTATAGACAAATAGCTAAAATGTTATTGTATTAATAAAAGAAACAAACAACAAAATTTATTCTTCTTCAACTCTGGAATCACTGTAACTGAAAATCAAATTATCTATCAATGTATCTATCTATTAAAAAGTAATTCTATAACTAAATAAAATTAAATTTAAATCAACAATAAATTGTTCTATTGATAAATAAAATGGAATGTAACATTTGAAACCATAAATCAAATATTAGCAAAACAAAAATAATCCGAACAAATGGGTAATAAAAAAAAAAAAAAACAAAAAATATCTCAAGAGTATTTTTTGCATTATTTTTTGTGTAATATATTTAATTTGTAAATATAGTTTAATTACTTCAAAACGAAATCAAACAAAACAAGTATTACACTTAAAAAAATTTATTAAAATAAGCTTTAGACAAATAACAAAAATCTGTTTTTTATTGAAAATAAATCTAAATATTACCATCATAGGAAATTGTTAAAACAAAAGTTAATAATTTGTTGTTAACATAAAAAAGTACATAAATTGACAAAGCATTTAGTTTAGGTCTATCGTATAAAGCTAAGTTATACTAATAATAGTTATTAGCAACAACAATGAGTGTGTATTTATAAATATCAAAACAACAAAAACAAAAAAATATTGATAATAATTATTATTAAAAATGTTGTCACTAAAAGGAGAACAAACAAAAAAAAAAAAAAGTAAATAACAAAAATTAGCCAAATAAATATTAAATGTTTTTGGTTTTGTTTCATACCACCACCAAAAACTATTCGGGAAAAATGGGTAAACAAAATTTATAATTAAAAAAATTACAAAAGAACATAAACATGTCAAATGTAAATTTAATATCAGTATAAGTCTAACATGCCATAATTCACATACAACCCATGTTTATAATCTTCCATCAAGCTATAATCAAAAACTATGTCCACATCACTCTGTCTTCAAAATGACTTTAACAAACTCAACACACCCCAAACAGGGTTATCCATACTCTTCCTGAATTATTTCGACATCTTTAGTAAGTAAACTGAGGTTAGATATTTTCAGAAAAAAAAATCGATTTAATTTCCACTGACGCCTTCAAATCATATATTTGTACATACTTTAATTTCCACATTTCTTTGGAAATAATAGTACGTTTACACTTATTAAATCGTATGGATTCAACTATGGTAGAAGAATACAGGTAGATGCGTCAATGCTTGGGAACACTGATATGTCAAAATTGTTTAAATATTTTTTTAATAAGTAGATTTGTATAGGGTTTCCTATACGACGCCAATCGGAGATTGTTATGATATATTTTTTTAATTTTTACAAATTTGAATAATATTTATTCAAAAAATTCAATTATAAAATTGGTTTGACAGTTCATTGTCCTAGCAGCTGTATTGATGCGACTACCTGTATTCTTCTACCATGGATTTCAACTGCCAATTCCATTGTGTATACGCCTCTCAAATCCATTGGATTTCATTTGACGTAGATGAAATGGAATTGACATCCAATAGATCTGTTATTTGTGGGGCAAATAAACTTTTCCTGATGGAAACGAAGCCTAAAACTCATTTAGATCGAACATCTTCTTATAAAACATGTCATTTATATTATCAATTCATTTCATTTTACCTTAAATTATACATAAGTCGTGTAATTTAGTTGCCAGTGAAAATGTGACATTAGACCACAAAATAATCGCACATTTATATTCGATTAAGGTTTCCAGGTCACACTTTAATTAAATTTAAGAGCTTCGGACTTTGGTAAAATATTTATGTCTGTCATGTATCCCACGTAGTACTGATAATCATTAGACTATCTGTAAAAACACTTAAATTACGTTTACATACAAAATCTCTTCCCGGGTTAACCCTGACAATAATCCTTAAGTCCTGCAAATTTCATCTATACAGGTGATAAAACAAGTTGAAAAGCAGTAAGTTCGGCCGGGCCAAATTTTGAATACCCTCCACAATTTTGAACAAATTTGGAAATTTTCAAAAATGTTAAAATCTTAACAATACAGAATATAGCCGTTATATTGGGGTCTATACGAAGACGTGGACCTGCACAGACAATTTTCTGTCTTAGACTGTAGTATACATTTCGAACTTCAAATAATAAATTTGAAACAATTCCGGTGAATAATGTCGCTAAAATCATCAAAATACCGAATATCGGGAGGTAGCGTTGTATGGGGTCTATACGAAGACGTGGACTTACATTTTCACCATTTTCAATACCAAAAGTCCTGCAGACATTTGAGTAAAATTTTATCAATCTACTTCATTTCGTTCGGAAGCTAGAGTGATTTTCACAAACGTACAGACGGAAGGAATTTAAATGGCTTTACCCCGAGCTCATTTTTCAATGTTTGCCGAATGGAATATTGCGTTCAGCTCACGACCCATTTTTTCGGCCACTGCGACGCCGCTTTCGATCAAGTCGCTTCTTTACTTTTCGAACCATTTCTGCTGATGTTGCTGTTTTCTTCCGTCCACTTCCATGACGTCGGGCTACGCTACCGATATCACGTTAACGAGCGACGATATGAGACACAAAAGATTTATTCACTTTTAAATGCTGGAGTGCTTAAACCATTGCCACATGTGGTTTTGCAGCCTAACGTAATAAAATTACACTATCACGCTTGAATTCCATCACGAATAACTTTTTTTTCTAGAAAATTCTTACCAAAATGCTTTTGTACGCTTGTAAACAATATAATGAGCTGTCACTGGAATAATTTTAACAGCTATTGAACGAGTGGCTTAGAAATGACAGCAGTCTGAAGTTGGTTGCAGTTTTTCGTCTTACCCAGTATATATCTTCAACCGAATTATCAGTCCAAATGACCTGAATTTTTGCACATTTGACCGAATTCAGTCTAGAAGCAAGAAGCAAATTTGTAGAAAATCGATACAGATCCGATTTGGGGATTTAAGTCCCTCACATAGGTATTATGCACTCCACAAAAATAAAATTTGGTACAACATAACTTATTTAGCTACCTGTATCAAATTTTGTCGAGACCGGATCAGATTAGGAGATAACTCCCATATTTATATATTTATCCGACATGAGGTTTATTGTGCTCCAAATGGCTAATGTCAACCTAAATGGAATAAATTTTGGCAATTCCGATTGAATTCATCCTAGAAACAAGTATATGAAATTTGGTGAAATCGGTTCAGATATAGCTATAGCTCATATATAGTTTCAGCCGATTTGGTGCTAAAGTCCCTCACATGCTTAATATGCACTCCACAAAAATGATATTTAATGCCTTGTATCAGAAAACCTTGCTCGAAAATATCTCTGTCAAATTTTATCGAAATCGGTTCAGATTTTTATATACCTTCGATAAACATCTTCATGCGATTTTACGGTTATTTTCCGCCATATATGTAATATAAGTCCAAATTGGACAAATGGTGAAACTTGGTCCGGTATACCTATTGGTTCAATAAATATTTTTTAATATAATCCTAATCGAAGCCATATCATGCTCTATACAACAATCTTACAGTACGTTTACATATAAAGGGATTAACCCACAAGATTTGGATTAAACTTATCATACCCATATACTTCAAATAAATCCTTTTAAATTAGGTTGACTCTACAAAAAAACTCTAACATAAACATGGCAATGATTGGTTCAGAGGTTGTATTCACATAAATTCTGAATATAAACTTGCAATTTGTATTAGGTGAAAAGTGTGATTTTTCCTACAAAACCAGTGGTGCTGCTTATCATTAGTACTGTGATTTCGATCGTGATTGCAAATAAATCAAGATAGCTTTTGTTGCCAGGGAAACAGTGTAGTATATGTTTGCCAAATAAATGATTTGCGTCAGTTATGGAGAGAAAATTTAAAATTGTTAACTTTTTTTAAACAGTTCAAAAAAATACTAAAGGGTTTGAAATAATTCAATACATCAAGAAACACACATAAAATGACACTCGTTCATAAATTATAATATACACACATATATATAGTAAAATACATACATGTATGTACTAGTTATCGAAATCTATGAAATTTCCCAAACAACGTATTACACATTATTCTGAAAAGTTGTTTCATTTTTTACATCTTGTTATGTTTTATTTTTTTGTAAATTCACAATCTCTAGAGCCCCGAGATTGTCGAATTTGATCAAATGTTACAAGTTGTGTTATTCATCTATGCATACATATTTATATCATAAGTAAATCATTAAATTAGTACGTAAATATCTTCACTTTATTTTGTATTAAAAAATAAATCTATAAATTTATACTCATTATTTTTTGAATTTATATAAAATTAAATATTCTAAAAGAAAATACTAATAAAAAGAATTATTAAATAAACAAAGATAAAGCGAAGTTTCCTTGGTATAAAGGGAAAGCGGCATCGAGAAAAGTGAGGGATTGTGAAGCTATTTTTTGAAAAATAGCTATTGATATAGGTAAAATTAAAACACGTAAAATTCAAATAAATTAAGTTTTAATAACCATTGCACAGTGGTCGCTGCCATTGGCCAAAATTCAAAAAAATTAAAATCAGATATTTATTGCCAAATGTGTACAAATGAACTCTTAAGAGGTTAAGCTTTTTAGAAAACATAATAATCTTGGCTTCATTCTAACGGGACACTTCGAAAATAGCATCAAAAAAGAGAAAATGTAGTTAGTTGTTTTTATACCCTCCACCATACTATGGAGGGTATATTAATTTTGTCATTCCGTTTGTAACTCCTAGAAATATTCATGTCAGACCCAACAAAGTATATATATTCTTGATCAGCGTAAAATTCTAAGACGATTTAGCCATCTCCGTCCGTCTGTCTGTCCGTCTGTCTGTCTGTCTGTCTGTTGTAATCACGCTATCTTTCGAACATATTGAGATAGAAGGCTAAAATTTTGCACATATGTATTTTTTCCCAGTAGGCAGGTTAAGTTCGTAAATGGGCCATGTAGGTCCAAGTTATCATATAGCCCCCATATAACGGTACCCCCCGATATTCGGTATTTTGATGATTTTAGCGACATTATTCACCGGAATTATTTCAAATTTGGCATTTGAAGTTTGTAATGGATGCTACAGCCTAAGACAGAAAATTATCTGTGCAGGTCCACGTCTTCGTATAGCCCCCATATAACGGTACCCCCCGATATTCGGTTTTTTGATGATTTTAGCGACATTGTTTACCGGAATCGTTTCAAATTTGGTATTTGAAGTTCGTAATGGATACTTCATCCAAAGTCAAAGAATGAGCCATGTAGGTCCACGTCTTCATATAGCCCCTATATAACGGTACCCTCCGATATTCGGTATTTTAATGATTTTAGCGACGTTATTTACAGTGATTGTTTCAATTTTCGTCGAATAAGCATTCGATATTTTTAAGATTTTAACAGAATTTTTAACGGGTTTTATTTTTTGGAAATTGCCAAATTTGTGGAGGGTATTAAAAGTTCGGCCCGGCCGAACTTACAGCTTTTTTACTTGTTTAGCTCCTTAGAACGTAAAATGTCAAATAACATTACAATCTGGTGTAGAAATGTGACAAGAATTGGGCAAATAACCCTTATTCGGGAGGTACGTTATATGGGGACCATGCCAAAACATGCATCGACCATATCTATTTTGTAACATTTTTTATATTTATCCCATCAAGGTACCATAACCAAAGACTCATATTGATATCTGCACTGAAAGTATTTTTGGCCGCTGTTCCCATACGACCTCGACCACTGTGCATTGGACACGTCCTGGAACACGTCGTGTATTCGATACACCTTACACATACCACTTTCTCGTCACAAAGGTATTGCTACCATTCATTACACAAGAATTTGTCCTAATTTTGGTGCGATTTTTTTTACATTTTAAAACATATCATGCATCACAAATCCAGAAAAAACGCGGCTCTCACCATGAAAGTTTCAGAATGTTTAACTCACACAAAATTGGTGTAATGTGTGTTACTGAAACGCCTTTAATGTACACAAAATGAATGCCAGAATAGAGGTTCAGTTCTTGTTGTGTGAAAATGAGAAATAAAACAAGTTAAAAAGCAGTAAGTTCGGCCGGGCCGAAATTTTAATACCCTCCACCATTTGCAACGAATTTGGAAATTTTCAAAAAATAAAATCCTTAAAAATTGTGTTAAAATTTTGAAAATACCGAATATAGCCGTTATTTTGGGGTCTATACGACGTGGGCATACATAGGCATTGTTTCTCATAAGCCATTACCATATTCAAATTCGAAACTTGAAATAAACGGTGAATAATGTAGCTAAAATCATCAAAATACCGAATATAGGGAGGTACCGTTATATGGGGGCTATCCGAAGACCTGGCCCCGCACAGACAATTTTCTGTCACAGACTGTAGTTCCCATAACGAACATCAAATACCAATTTTAAAACAATTCCGGTGAATAATGTCGCTAAAATCATCAAAATACCGAATATAGGGAGGTACCGTTATATGGGGGCTATATGAAGACGTGGACCTGCACAGACAATTTTCTGTCTTAGGGTGTAGTATCCATTTTGAACTTCAAATATCAAATTTGAAACAATTCCCGTGAATAATGTCGCTAAAATCATCAATATACCGAATATCGGGAGGTACCGTTATATGGGGGCTATAAGAAGACGTGGACCTGCACGGATAATTTTCCGTCTTAGGGTGTAGTATCCATTTTGAACTTCAAATACCAAATTTGAAACAATTCCCGTGAATAATGTCGCTAAAATCATCAAAATACCGAATATAGGGAGGTACCGTTATATGGGGGCTATATGAAAACGTGGACCTACATAGCCCATTTACAAACTTAACCTGCCTACTGGAAAAATAAACATGTGTGCAAAATTTTAGCCAACTATCTCAATTCATTCGAAAGATAGCGTGATTACAACAGACAGACAGACAGACGGACAGACAGACGGACAGACAGACGGACAGACAGACAGACAGACGGACATCGCTAAATCGACTTAGAATTTTACGCTGATCAAGAATATATATACTTTGTTGGGTCTGATATGAGTATTTCGAGGAGTTACAAACGGAATGACAAAGTTAATATACCCTCCATAGTATGGTGGAGGGTATAAAAATTAGATACCCTTCATATCATGGCGGAGGGTATAATTATCTATGACATTTATTACGATGGAGTGTAAGAGAAAAACGAGAACCCCGTTTAATTTGCCCGGAATTCCTAGAAAGAATTCAGTGATGCACTCTATTTTACTAACAAAAAAAAAATCTGCGTAAAGCTACCAGCTTCCGAAATTTGAAGAAAAGTCTGGCGCTGATCGATTAGAGACCTGTAGAAGTACGCTGGTCCTTACAAGGGTATGGGAAAGGACTTTACTGGTTAAGCAATAAATTCTACTGAAAGAGACCAAATAAGTGCTTAAATAAGACTTTTCAAAGATATTATTGCAAGCGGTTTTAATAAGTACCTAACCAATGTTAGATAATGAGGATATTACTGCAAAAGAGAGATAAAAAACTGTAACAAATTCAAACACCATAATTTTTAAATTTTGTTTTTAAATTTTATTAAATGAAAGCAAAAAAGTTGGAAATGGAATCAAATTTTAGAATAAGTCTAAATTTTTTCGAACTGGTCACCTTTGGCACGAATTATAGCCTTCAACCGGCCAATGAAACCGTCAAACGCTGCCTGAAGGTTGCTCTGCGGTATTTTGGCCCAATCCCGACGAAGCGCTTACTTAGGGTGGTCGACACTTTGGTATTTTCTTGTGCCAACCTTGCTTTCCAAAATACTCTAGATACAATAGTTCAACGGATTGGTATCCGGAGATTTTGGTGGCCAATGTGTGCTGGAAATGAAGCGAGAAACCTCATCTTGTGACCATTCTTGGGTGGCGCGGTCTGAGTCCTCTTGGAATATCCAAGGTCTGCGGCCAAAATGTTTGCATGCCAAGGCTTTATAACACCCTCAAGAATATTTTCGCGGTAAAATTCGGCATTTATTCTGATGTCACGGTCGATTAATACGAGCGGACTGTTATGGCGGCCCACACCATCACCATAGCCGGCGCTTGAGCGCACAAAGGTGCACATTTTCAGCTGACCTCCTTGGCAAGTAAACACGATCATTTTGTTTGTTTACAAACTGCTGGACAACGAATGTTTTCCCATCGGAAAATACCAAATTCGGCAGTTCACCACTTTCGGCAAAGCGAAGCATTTCTTTAGCTCTTTTGAGTCTACTTTTTTCTGTTGCGGCGTAAGTTCTTTCATGTTTTAGAATTTCAATGGCTTTACTCCGAGCTTATTTTTCAATATTTGCGAATGGAATATTGCGATATGTTAAGCTCACGAGCCATTTTTCGGCCACTGCGACGCGGGTTTCGATAAAGTCGCTTCTTTACTTTTCGAACCATTCCTGCTGATGTTGCTGTTTTCTTCCATCCACTTCCTTGACGTCGGGCTACGCTACCAGTATCACAGTAACGAGCGATGGTACGAGGTACAAAAGATTTATTCACATTTAAATGCTGGAATGCTCTAACGATAGCCACTTGTGGTTTTCCAGCCAAATATAAAGAAATGACACTATCATGCTTCAATTCCATCACGCATAGCTTTTTTTCTTGAAAATTCTCACCAAAATGCTTTTGTACGCTTGTAAACAATATAATGAGCTGTCATTGGAATAATTTTAACAGATGTCGGACGAGTGGCTTAGAAATGACAGCAGTCTGAAGTTGGTTGCAATTTTTTCATCTCACCCTGTATATATCGGAGCTATATCTGAATGTTGATCAATTATCTCCAATTTCAATATGGTTCGTTCTTTCAATAGGGTTCGTTCTTGGGTCAAATAAATTATTTGTGCAAAATTTCGTCTGGATCGGGCAATAAATGCAACCTGTACTTTGTTTACAAGAATACATGGACAGACGGACGGACATGCATTAATCGACTCAGAAAGTGATTCTGTGGAGGTCATCAAAAGGAACCATTAGTCTATCTCGTTTCATTTTGCCTGTTACAAACAAATGCACAAAGACATAATACCCTGACCACCTTGTGGTGTTGGGTATAAAAAGGGGCCGACAATGTCACCACAAGTCCTATATACTTATAAACGCAAGCTTGATGCCAGGACCTTCTTGTGCTCATCTCTCTAAAAAACTACACTCATAAAGAAAGAGATTCGAGAATAATCTTGAACTGATTCGAGAATAATCTTGAACTGAGAATTTTGTAATTTTATGTTCTGAAGAAAACGTCTAGATTTTTAAGGTCGTGTAACTTATAAACCAAATAGAAAGGATTCGACATGGATGGTTCAACCACGTAGTTATCAGTTATTTTGTGTCGCAAAAAATCTACAAATCACAATTTTTATATATAGTTCAGATTACAAAATAGAATAAACGCTTCTCCCTCTGCTCATAAGTGAATCAAAGAAAATCATAATTTCATAAAAATTATCACACCACCACAGAGAAATGCCCATCTCCAGGGTGTTCTGCAGATAGTTGTTGCTTCATGAGATACTTCAGTGGTTTTTTGTTTTCTTCTTCATAGCCATAAGCAGGCACAATTCGCTCTCTTCCATTTGGTTGACTGGTTGGATGGCTGGCTGGTTGGTTGGTTGTCGGCCGTCTAAGTTCAAAGTCGGAAGGAGGATATGTTTTGCCAGTATTCTTCAACTGTGTGGCCACACAAATTATGACAACATTTCAAAGAAGACTAAAACAAGTGGCAAAGGAAGTGGTGGTACTTATTCTTGACTGACTGACACAACAGCCAAGAAGAGAGCTAAACATCAGAGCCACATTTAAATTTTACTTTCAAGGTGCCGGTCGCTAAGTGAGTGAGTGTGTGTGTGTGTGTTTGCCTTAATGAAGTGTAATGAGTAAGTTTTTTTCGCATTTCATGTTTGCCTTGGTGGCCAAAGATAAAACAGTTTATCCTTAAACGTCCAGCCTCAGATACATTTGCAGAAACACATTTCATTTCCACTAACAGACCTACTACTCTTCATTAGCATATGAGAGCAATGAGTGGAGCTACGTATGTAGCCATGTGTGTGAGTGTGCATCTGTGTGTGTGTCGAATAGATTTATGAAAAAATTATGCCCATGTCCAATCGTCCATTTAATGCCAGATAAGTGTTTATTTATTCAAACTGAAATCTATCGAAAACCTCAATTTGCAATCTAAAGTGATTTTTTCGTTCGTCCGTTCTTCTTCTTTATGCATAAATTATTTGGTATAATAATCACCTAAATCATTTTCATACTCTGGGCAATGATAATGTGGCGTTAAAATGTTCCACAGCCATGGAGTGAGGACATGTGTTTATGTGGATTACTCAACTTTTATTTATGTTCAACATTTAGGAACAGACCGAAAAATTAAATACAGAACTACGATAAAAGTATCAATTTTTTTTGAAAATAACTGAATTGAAAATATTTAAGTAGATGTCAGTCGGTTTTGCCGACAGATGTATACCCTCAGCCAATGTTCGATTATTTAAATATGTTTTTTTTTTTAATTCTACTCGTAATATGATTATTCAAATAGTTGACCCTCTGTGGAGTAGGTTCCGAAGTAATGGGCAAATATTGTTCATTTCGGATCGGATCTAAATAAATATGAAATAAATATTATGACTTGCCAGGTTTGGATTATATCGATGACTTTCTTTACTTTATATGATATACAGGGTGAGATGAAAAAACTGCAACCAACTACAGACTGCTGTCATTTCTAAGCCACTCGTCCGACAGAAGCTAAAATTGTTTCAGTGACAACTCATTATATTGTTTACAAGCGTACAAAAGCATTTTGGTAAGAATTTTCCAGAAAAACAGTTATTCGTGATGAAATTCAAGCGTGATAGTGTGATTTCTTTATATTTGGCTGGGAAACCAGAAGTTAGAGAGATAAAAAACTGCAACAAAGTCAAACGCCATAATTTTTGCATTTTTTTTTGCATTTGAATGAAAGTAAAAAATGTCGGAAATGATATCAATTTTTGAATAAGTTTAGATTTGTTCGAATTGGTCACCTTGGGCACGCATTATGGCCTTCAAACGGCCAAAGAAACCGTCACACGCTGCCCGATTGTTGCTCTGCGGTATTTGGCCCATTCTCGGCGAAGCGCTTGATTGAGTTGGTCGACACTTTGGTATTTTTTAGTGCCAACCTTGCTTTCCAAAATATTCCAGACACAATAGTCCAACGGATTGGCGCCCGGAGATTTTGGTGCCCAATGTGCACTGGAAATGAAGCGATGAACCTCATTTAGTGCTGAGTGCGATTGTGCTGAGTCCTGTTGGAATATCCAAGGTCTGCGGACAAAATGTTAGCGTGCCCAAGGCTTTAATACAATCTCCAGAATATTTTTGCGATAATATTCGGCATTTATTCTGACACCACGGTCGATTAATATGAGCGGAGAGCTACCATCGGCTGTTATGGCGGCCCACACCGTCACCATGGCCGGCGCTTGAGTTCTGGTGACCAACCAAAGGTGAACATTTTCAGCTGACCTCTTTGGCAAGTAAACACGATCATTTTGTTTGTTTGCGAACTGCTGGACCACGAATGTTTTCTCATCGGAGAAAACCAAATTCGGCAGTTAACCACTTTCGGCCAAGCGAAGCAACTATTTAGCTCTTTTGAGTCCATTTTCTTTCTGTTGCGGTGTAAGTTCTTGCACTTTTTGGAATTTCAATAGCTTTACCCCGAGCTAATTTTTCAATATTTGCAAATGGAATATTATGATATGTTCAGCTCACGAGTCATTTCTCGCGCACTGCGACTCGGGTTTCGATCAAGTCGCTTCTTTACTTTTCGAACGAATTCTGTTGATGTTGCTTTTTTCCGTCTCCTTCCTTGACGTCGGGCTACGCTTCCAGTACCACGGTAACGAGCAATGGTACGAGACACAAAAGATTTATTTACATTACATACATATTTACATTACATATTTACTCTAACGATAGCCACTTGTGGTTTTCCATCCAAATATAAAGAAATCACACTATCACGCTGGATTCTATCACGAATAACTTTTTTTCTGGAAAATTCTCACCAAAATTCTTTTGTACGCTTGTAAACAATATAATTAGCTGTCACTGGAATAACTAACAGCTGTCGGCAGTTTTGCAGTTTTTTCATCTCACCCTGTATATGGATGTATCAAGTCTGAATGGAATTGGATGTTTATTTCGGGCTTCATGTATATTTATAATTTTGACCCGTTGTGGGGGAGATACCAGAAGAAGTCGATCGATATGTGTCATTTTCACGCCAGTTCTTGTGTTACTAAACATATTTGAATGTGTGAATTTTGAAGACAATCGGACACTTATTTCATATTTTAAACCATTTAAAATTAGTCAAAATTATGACCCTTTGTGGGGAAGGTACTTAAGGCAGTGAGCCGATATTGTTCATTTTCGCACCTAAACTAGGACTGAAAAAAATATTGGGACGTGCATAATTTCGAATGATCCGTTTTCATTCTATGAGGTAAATTATTTTCTTTGAAAATGTTGACCTTTTTGGGGGAGGTGCCAGAAGGAGTGGACCCATGTTGCCCATCTCTGAACTCGAAGAAAGTTTGACAATAATATTTCGATGCCCAAAGTTTGGATCAAATTGCCAGCCAGACTGACGGACAGACTCCCCTAGATCAACTCCAAATGTCCTGCTACGGATTTGGTCCAAAGTGACCTAGGGTTTAAAACCGTTATTATAGTGGGTCAGGTTTGGCCATAGCAAATGACATATATATGCTCTGTAGCCATATGACTGAAGGTATAATAAGGTAAAAGTCTCAGTCGGATTTTAAACCCTCCACCATGATTAGGAGGGTACATCATCTTTGTCATTCCGTTTGTAATATCCCTAAATATTCGTTGTAGACTCCATAATGTGCATGTATTCATGATCAGCATAAAATTCTAAGTCTATTTAACGATGTCCAATTTTCTGTTTACCCATCTGTCTGTTGAAATCACAATACAGCCGACATTATTTGACGTAGAGCTTCAAAATTTGGCACAATAATTTATATTGTGCCAAGAATTGTTAATATTGAAATGAGTTATATCGGGCCCTTATATAACGGTGCCTCCCGATATTCGGTATTTTGATGATTTTAGCAACATTTGTCTAAACATTTAGTATATATAAATATTACAAGTATATATAAATAATAAATATTTGTAGTTCACAATGGGTTCTAGGATGTACGAAATAAGTCAAAACTCGACTTTTAGTATCAGAATATATGGAACGGGTGAATTAGTGTAGGGTAGCATATAGTCGTCTCCGTTTGTCAATAGTCCATTCTTATTTGTTTTCAACGATAATACATTTTATCCCATTTCGAATACAAATCAAAAGAATAAATCCAAGACATGCACTTAACCCTCTTCTGTGCATCAAGGAGTTTAGAGAAGAAAATCGCTATGCCATGTGTATCAATTTTATCTGTCAAAGTACTAGGTATCTCTTGCCAATGCGTACGACATCAATTTGTACAGAAACGGAAAATTGCATGTAACGATGTTTGTTACCAGCAGGTGTGTGTGTGTGTGCGTATATACGTTTCGCTGCGTGTGCATACAAATGATGCTTGTTTTGATATTTCTGGATGTTTTCCTTTTTCAAATTCCATTCCTCCCAACGCTTCTTTTTGTTTCGACAAACTAACAATTTTGAGCTTGTGCAAGCGTTACAAAGTAAAACGAGCTGTCACAAAATACCAATAACAAAATATCGTTGTGTCAAGTGCACTTGATTGAAAGGTATTTAAGCTAACGGCTGTCGCTCTGTCTATCTCTCTGTCCCTATGCTAACAGGCAAGCATTATTGTGACAAGAAGAGGGATACATAGCGCAAGATATTCGACCCTCGATATAGACAAAATATTAAACAAGTGCTGTGCTGTTGCTGCAACTTGTACATGCATGCATGTCAGTTTGCATTGAGGCAGACACACGCTAATACACTTAGGGATCAAGGGCATGTATGTGCGAAGGGTGTGTGGATGTACACACTTGCATAATTGGATTTTCTCGCGATAACATCCTGTCATCTGCCGAAAGCATGTCCAAGACTTATACCTGGCTAACTTGCTACACACGCACCCACTTGAATGTGTGTGTGTGTTCGCCCGACACTTGCCGCTTCATAAATATGCATTCATCGATGCCATGTAGCAATGTGTGACTTTGCCTCCATGTGCGTTAGTGCTATGAGAGGCTTCTCATCTGTAGATGTTAAATTGACATATTAAAAGAGAAATAACATCTTTCTCACCTATCACTTTATGTAGATGAGAGTGTAGAATATATCCATTGTCATTGGATGCAATACAAGAGTATGTGTATATTCGTTTGATACAAAGAAACGTCAGCAGTTATATGCGTCATTCTCTAAAAAATCGGCTATTCCAATTTTTTTCAATAGAGCGGAATAGCGGAAAAGAATATTTGAAACAAGCCCTCTTGTTTGTATAAGGCACCTAGAAGGAACATTCCTAACAAGACGATGGTAGAAACTTTCATAAAACACAATTTAACAGAAAAGTACAAAAGGAATACACCCTTCATGTATTATTTTTATACCCTCCGCCATAGTATGAAAGGTATATTAAGTTCGTCATTCCCCGAAATATACACTTTAGACTTGAAATAAACGTATAAACCTCGAAATATACATTTCATTTTAGCGATGTCCGTCCGCCTGTGGAAATAACTCTAGCTTCTAAATGAAATGAAGTAGTTTGATAAAATTTTCTCAGATGTATGTTAGGTATGCAGGAATTTTAGCATTAAAAATGGACTATACAGAGTGAGATGAAAAAACTGCAACCAATTTCAGACTGCTCACATTTCTAAGCCAATCGTCCGACAGCTGTTAAAATTATTTTAGTAACAGCTCATTATATTTTTTATATGCCTATAAAAGCATTTTGGTGAGACTTTACCAGAAAACAAGTTATTCGTGATGGAATTCAAGCGTGATAGTGTGATTTCTTTATATTTGGCTGGAAAACCACATGTGGCTTTCGTTAGAGCTCTCCAGCATTTAAATGTAAATAAATCTTTTGTGTCTCGTACCATCGCTCGACCGTGATACTGGTAGCGTAGCTAGACGTCAAGGAAGTGGATGGAAGAAAACAGCAACATCAGTAAAGAAGCGACTTGATCGAAACCCGCGTCGCAGTGGCCGAAAAATGGTTCGTGAGCTGAACATATTGCGATATTTCATTCGGCAAATATTGAAAAATGAGCCATTGAAATTCCAAAAAGTGCAAGAACTTACACCGCAACAGAAAGAATATAGACTCAAAAAAGCTTAAGAGTTGTTTTGCCGAAAGTGGTGAACTGCCGAATTTGGAAAAATTCGTTGTCCAGCAGTTTGTAAACAAATACAATAATCGTGTTTACTTGCCAAAGAGGTCAGCTGAAATGTGCCACCAGAACTCAAGCGCCGGCTATGGTGATGGTGTGGGCCGCCATAACAGTTCGCTCGTATTAATCGACCGTGGCATCAGAATAAATACCGAATATTATCGCGAAATTATTCTGGAGGTTGTATTAAAGCCTTGGATACGCAAACATTTTGGCCGCAGACCTTGGACATTCCAACAGGACTCAGCACCATCGCACTCAGCACGCGTCACCTAAGAATGGTTACAAAATGAGGTTTCTCGCTTCATATTCAGTGCAATCCGTTGGACTATTGTGTCTAGAATATTTTGGAAAGCAAGGTTGGCACTAAAAAATACCAAAGTGTCGACCACCTCAAGCAAGCGCTTCGCCGGGAATGAGCCAAAATACCGCAGAGCAACATTCAGGCAGCGTGTGACAATGTCATTCAATAAAATTTAAAAAAAAAATGTAAAAATGTTGGCGTTTGACTTTGTTGCAGTTTTTTTTATCTCACCCTGTATAGGTACCGTTTTGATATAGCGGTATTCGGCATTTACGGTTGATTAATACGAGCGGTGAGCAACCATCGGCTGTTGTGGCGGCCAACATCATCTCCATGGCCAGCGCTTGAGTTCTGGTGGCAAACCGAAGGTGCACATTTTCATCTGACCTCTTTGGCAAATAAACACGATCATTTTGTTTGTTTACAAACCGCTGGACTACAAATGTTTTCTCATCGGAGAAAACCCAATTCGGCTGTTCACCACTATCGGCCAAGCTCTTAGCTCTATTTTCTTTCTGTTGCGGTGTAAGTTTTTGCACTTCTTGGAATTTCAATGGTTTTACCCCGAGCTCATTTCTCAATATTTGCCGAATGGAATATTGCGATATGTTCAGCTCACGAGCCATTCTTTGGCCACTTCGACGTGGGTTTCTTTCTTTTTTTTTCGAACGGTAACGAGCGATGGTATGAGACACAAAAGACTAATTCACATTTAAATGCTGGAGTCACTTGTGGTTTTCCAGCCAAATATAAAGAAATCCCACTATCACGCTTGAATTCCATCACGAATATTTTTTTTTTGTAAAATTCTCACCGAAATGCTTTTGTACGCTTGTAAACAATATAATGAGCCGTCACTGGAATAATTTCAACAGCTGTCGGACGAGTGGCTTGTAACACCTCGAAACATTGGTCCAAGATTTAAGATGATGTATAGGGAGCTGAGTCGACCTAGCTACGTGTCCGTCTGTTCATGATAAATTGCTTGCGTATGGTTGTGGGCGATGGATAATGTATGAATCCTTCAGTTGATCACAATAAAGCTGCTATGCAAAACATCCCAGTTGTTCCTTAATCTACGACGGATATGTCGAAAATCATGCAAATTATTTTCAAAACCATGCAAATAATTTAATACTGAAACGTCTCATATATCTCGCCATGAATAACTAACTATGTTACCATTTATGTTGGTCATATCGATGATCAAATTTCTCGCTGTCAACGAGTATGGCTACAATAAGCCACCGCTAAAGTGAGTCAGCCGATGAGACGCTTCCAAGTGTTGCTGCATTTCAATTATTAATATTGACAAAGGCCTTGCAGCTGTATCTGCAGCAGCAGCATCTGCTGGTGCAACTTGAGAGAGTGAGACAAATCTCGCCAATATCTACACCTAGAATGCAAACAAACACACGGTGAATGGCTTTCTAACGGCATTATTAATTTTTCACCGTTTGGAGGGGGCGGGGAGAGCCATTACTTCACAGCTTCACTTTACAAATAGATTTAAACATCCGTAAAGTGGATTCGGTGATGGATGGACAGGATGGCATGGAGCAGGCAATTGTATCATAGTCGTCACTTATGTAAGTCAAAACCATGTGAGTGTGTTTGTTCATCGACTATGTGTGCGGAAAATGTGTGCGTGTGTTTGTTAATCGACTATGTAGATCGATAGAATGTCTAGATAACTGGTTAACTGAGCGACTGACTGCCTGTCTGTCTGTAGTATAGGGGCTCGTATAAGCAATGAGAGTATTTCTGCTAAAACAACACTCATACGCCCTAGTATATGGAGCAGCTTATGGGCAATGTTGGTGTTGGAATTTATGAACCGACCATCCAATGACTCTAGGCAAGCCGCTTTTGTTATTTGCTGAATTGCCTGAAATGACTGTTGACAATTAGAAATTGTCAACGTCGTCTGATATTCTATGGAGATTGCCTAATGGACTTGAGACTTCCCTTGTAGTTAATTCAATTAGGCTTTTGTAACATTTGGGTGAATTTGGAGAATGATGAAGTCAGCTGCAGTCGTAGGCTAGATTTGTTGTTGTTTGTCATACAGAAGGATACTGTGAACATTTACATTTCGGAAACAAGATTTGAAAGAAGCTTTGAAGAAGAAGGCAACGAAGGGGATAGAAAGAGTTACAGTTTCCGAAATTGGCTCCACGAGGAAGTAATGGTTGTGATTGTCACACAATTCCTAACAAATTGGCTTAGATAGTAAACGTCTTTCTGTAAAAAATACATACCAATACAGTATTTTGAATGTATTTACTGCTGTACTCTTCGAAAAATAACATTTAATGTAGGTCCACTTTTTTAAATAGATCTCTTATAAGGGTAACATAGTAATCGGGTTTGTTTATAGCTTCGTGTTTTTATACCCTCCACCATAGTATGGAGGGTATATTAAGTTTGTCACTCTATTTGTAACACCTTGAAATATAAATTTTAGACGCCACAAGATATATATATTCTAGATCAGCACAAAATTCTATGTCGATTTAGCGATGTCCCTCCGTCTGTGGAAATTACTTAAGCTTCCAAACGAAGTGGAGTAGGTTAATAAAATTTTACTCAGATGTGTGTTAGCTCTGCAGGACTTTTAGTATTGATAATGGACTATATAGGTCCACGTTTTGGGATAGCCCCCACATAACTGTACCGACAGATTGAACGTCTTTTTGTTTTTTTTTTTTTTTTTGAAACAATTTTAAACCGAATTTGCTTTAAATTGGCTGCTTATGTTCCCATTATATAAGAAACGTCCTTGCATAGAACTGTCAAAATAGGTCTAGATTCTGGTATAGTCTCCATAGCTAAACAGGGTGACATAAAAAACTGCATCAACCATAATTTTTATTTTATTTTTTTAAAGTTTATTGAATGAAAGCAAAAAATGTTGGAAATATCATCAAATTTTAGAATATGTTTAGATTTGCTCGAATTGCTGACCTTTGGCACGAATTATGGTCTTCAAACCTCTCACACGCTGCCCGAATGTTGCTCTGCAGTATCTTTGTCCATTTACGGCGAAACACTTGCTTGAGGTGATCGACACTTTGGTATTTTTTAGTGCCAACCTTGCTTTCCGAAATACTCCAGACACAATAGTCGAACGGATTGGTATTTGGAAATTTTTGTTGCCATTGTGCGCTGGAAATGTAACCAGGAGCCTCATTTTGTAACCATTATTGGGTGGCGCGTGCTGAGTGCGATGGTGCATGTGATGGTGAATGTTTGCGTGCCGAAGGCTTTAATTCACACTCCAGAATATTTTCGAGATAATATTCGGCACTTATTCTGATGCCACAGTCGATTAATACGAGCGGAGAGCGACCGCTATGGCCGGCGCTTGAGTTCTGGTGGACAACGAAAATTTTCTCATCGGAGAAAAACAAATTCGGCAGTTCACCACTTTCGGCCAAGCTAATCAACTCTTTAGCTCTTTTGAGTCTATTTCTTTCTGTTGCGGTGTAGGTTCTTGCACTTTTGGAATTTCAATGGCTTTATCCCGAGCTCATTTTTCAATATTTGCCGAATGGAATATTCCGATATGTTCAGCCATTTTTCGGCCACTGCGACGAGGGCTTTAAACCATTTCTCCGGATGTTGCTGTGTTCTTCCGTTCACTTCCACTTGTGGTTTTCCAGCCAAATGTCACGCTTGAATTCCATCACGAATAACTTTTTTCTTGAAAATGCTCTCCAAAATGCTTTTGTGCGCTTGTAAACAATATAATTATATAATATGGAAGAATTTTAACAGCTGTCGGACGAGTGGCTTAGAAATGAGAGCAGTCTGAAGTTGGTTGCAGTTTCTTCATCTCATATTGTCTTGGTCGACGATTAAACAACAGGAAGTCGCGCCATAGAACTGTAGTGATTGGTCTTGAATTATCAATGGCCTTTGATAGGAAGGATGGAAGTGAAACAGAGATGTTGTGATATCATCAAAATCGTGACACATGAGGATGACTGTACGGCCATGGCGTCAGGTGCTGTCGTTGATGACATATGGACAAAAAACTATGTGGCGGGACTTGTCGCCTTCTTCCATGCGAGGAATGTAAAAATATCCGCCACCAATGTAGGCACATAATTCCGACCATAACTACCCCATAAAATCCTTGAGGTCACAGCATGTTCAAGTCTTGCGAGCAAGCCACAGCTATCTCTGATAAATTGAAAAGTACACTGAGGGAAAAATCCCGTTGCGAAATCAAGCACGTATGTTGTCATTTTCGCAACGACCCGTTGTTATATTTTTCAACAACGGCTGTTGGTGAATTGTGCACGAACGTGCTCAAATTGACACCGAGACGTGGTCAACTTTCGGTACCAACAACAGCCGTGCTTAATTTGTCCATTTGTAATATTGGTAATTGCAGCCGATTACACACGAGTAAAAAATGACAACGGTGGTGCATGATTCACACACGGTCGTTGTCAATATGACACCGGTCGTGTATGAATTATGCACCACCACCTGCATAATGATGCACCACCGTTGTTACTTTGTACACCGACGTGCATGAATCGTACACGATCGTTGCCATTTTAGCAACTACCGTGTATGAATCATGCACCACCGTTGTCATTTTTTTTACTCGTGTGCAATCGGCTGCATATTTACCATTTTTTCCGTGTTATTGAAAGAGAAAGGACGCATTGTGCAAAAAATTTATTGAAAATGAATAATAATTCGCAAGATCCTCAAAATATCATTGGTGAGTTGTTAGAAATCGATGGCAATATTGTTGTGGTTCGCGATACAAACCATTGCAGCAGTCAAGATGCGGAAAACAATGAGGACGATTATATGTTAAGGGAGTTCTTAAAAGGAATAAATATGGAGTCGCTTTTTGAACAATTAAAAGGTAAGTAAATAAAAATGAATTTTTCAGTTAATCAGTGTAATTAACAAAGAATTTTCTTTTTTGTTCTTTTAGCATCACATGTAACATTTCGCAGCTTGCAGTACTTGAAAAAAGAAGATTTAAAGGAAGCAGTGCCACCATTGGGACTGCGTGTTGAATTCAGAGAAAAGCTCTTTGCTTGGAAAAAACGAAAGGTACGTATTATTTGTTTTACAGAGTTGAACTCAGTATTAATATTGTCATAACAATAGCTCGGGATTGATGACGAAACTATGTCAGTTCCATCTAAAATAGGTGAATGGTGGAAACGCAACGAGACACCTGCAAGTACTCCTGGTACTCCCGACACTACAGGTTCGAACTGCTCAAAAGCCAAAGGAATTTTGTCAGAGGTAAGGTAAGAGTAATATTTGTGTAAGCATAGTTAATGTAGTTTTTTTATTTAATATAGGATCTAACGGAATTGTTAACACATACCTCGAAGGGGAAACTAGCGCTAGCGGTTCGTTAAAACCGAAACACCACTTTCTTGTCCACTATCCCACAGCTATCCGAAAATGTGGTCCCCTTAAATATCTCTGGAGCATGAGATTCGAAGCTAAACACAAGGAAGCAAAAGCCTATTTAGGAAATACTACATCAAGAGTAAATCCCTGTCGTTCATTATCTATTAAGTCTGGATTGAAATTTTCCAATTTTTTATTAAAACACGAAGATAACTTAGAACCAAATGTTATCATTAATACGCATACCATCGAAGATTTGGCAAAAGAGGAATATTGTTACAAAAAAAGTAAGCCAGTTTTAAATTACCAAAATTGCAAAGTGTCTGATGACATTTTTTTTAAGGGAACTAGGTATAAAAAAAACTATTATTTAGCAACAAATAATGCCGCAATTGAACTTTTCAAAATTAAACATTTAATAATTGAAAATGAAAATGTTTACATTTTATGTAACCAAGTAAAAGTTAAAACTTTGATTACCATTTACAATCGTATGAAGTTGGTTCTCTGAATGAGGATACAATTTTTTTAATACCAATTTTAGATTTTATTACTTACCCATTTCACTTATATCCTATGAATAATGGAAAAGTTTATTTCAGATTTAAGTTAATTTAATTTGTTTCTATACATTGAATATATGTAATTCGAATTGTTTTGTTAAATCAAATATGTATTTATATTGAATTTATGTAATTGGTTTCGTTCAATAAAATACTTTTCAAAAAATGTCGTTTCTTCTACTAAGGGTATAAAATGGAAAAGGAACGGATATCAAAAAATGACCACCATTGATTTCAATCTGACAACGGGCGTTGACAATCCGACAACGGAGCGTTGACAATCTGACAACGAAGCGTTGACGATCTGACAACGAAGCGTTGACAATCTGACAACGGGGCGTGCTCGAAATGACCACGTATGTGCTCATTTCATGCACATCTGTTGTTGAAATCGTTGCCAAAATCTCGGTGTCAAAATGACAACAGCGTGCTCATTTTGACACCAAACGTGGTTGATACACTATCATACACGGATGTGGTCATTTCATACACGGATGTTGTCATTTTTTCTCTGGGTGTAGGAACAATGTTCTAAAGACGCTAGCGGGCAGGTCTGTTATGAAGCGGTAAGTCGGTCTATGGTTAGCAAATCGGCACCAATGTGGTCTACCATGGAAAAGTATTCAGACCAGCCTCCTCATGACATAGGGGTGTCAGGCAGGACCTGTATGATCTAGAGAGAGGTTGAACGATATAAGAGAGAGCCTCTAGATCAGGAAGCTTATCCATCGGGTCTGAATAGCGTTCATATTGATGGAGTCGCCGATGCAGTTAATCATTACAGTATAAATGCCATTCTCGGAGTCCATCCCCTCATCCATTGCAGCTGAAGAACGTCGACTGCCTAGACAAACGGGGTAGTTTTGGCTCAACTACAGTCAGAATGGAGCAGCCGTCTCAATTTATAACGGACATGCAATACAGGCCCGCACAATACGCTGCATCTGTTTAATTTTCCTTCCAAACCTAATCAAGTAAGTCCAGAAGATCTGCAGGCATAGATAAGAGTACATACGTCACTGTTACAACAACAGCCACATAACACTAAGATTTTCAAATATGTTGTTAGACGACTCAGTCGTTAATGCACCTTTTCGATGGTCTCAAAAACTTAGACGTTAAATAGCAAAAAAAAACAGCTTTTTACGCTGACAGTTTATACCTTCAAGATATGGATACAACTTCGTAACTTAAACCTATTATAACCTTTTTGCTTAAATGGGAACTTCTACAAGGCATGAGACAATATTGAAAAGTTAACAGAATTGACTCGCTATACCCCATATACTGTATAGGTCCAGATATGAAAACTTTTACAAAAATTATATTTCCTTCAATTTCGATATGAAGGCTGTTAACTGTAGGTCAATTTTCAAAATTGTTGATCTCTTAGTTATTCAATTAATTCATTTTTACTAATTTACTAAAAGCCCGACAATGTTGTATATTATTGATTCTTAAAATCCGATCAGCCATAATGCATCAAATATCACACATCTATTGCGAAACTGAAAATCCTTTTCTTACAAGTGCAAATCATATTAAGAATACCCATTTCCATTCATTATAAGTTTCCTTTTCATTTTTCCTCTGTTGCAAGAAAAGCTGCATAGAATTTATGCGAGTGAAAAGAATTATGCTGCTTTATCCACGCACTTTTAGGTTATCCATTAGAGTGAAGACACGAACGAACAAGAAACAACAACAAAAAGAAAAGTTGGTCAGAGCTCGATATGAATGGCGAATTGCAAATGTATTTGCAATCATTCTCTGACTGACTAAGCATCGCCTTCAATGGGAATGTCCGTTGTCAACAATTCTCCATTGTTCGAATGGAACATCCTTGCATTTCGTCGTTTTGTATTTTTCTATTTTCTATGGGAAAATATCTACAAAATAGAAAACAACAACAGCGGTAACAACAGAAATGGAAATACATTTCTTTTGTCACTGGGAGTGTGTGTGTGTGTGCCAAATAAAATATGAACATGGATGCGTAAAACTGACATTGTATTGTGAACAGAAATTCATGGCTTGAGCACAAAAATGTGTATTGCAGAATATTTCTTCGACTGACATTATTACAATTATTATTGTTGCTATTGTTGTTGTTGGTGGTGGTGGTGCTGGTTTTGTTGTTGCTATCGTTGTCATGGCTTCCATTGTTGTAGAGTAGCAAAAATATAAAAGCGTATCTATATTTTTAGAGATTTGCAAAATCCAAACCTCATCCCAATCCGAAAAGGAAACGCAAGAAGACAAAACTTTTATTCCAGCAGTCAGTCTTGCCAAACATCAAAACAGGAAACAGATAACACTGTCAATAGAATTTTATAAAAGAGAAATTTCAATACACTTAATAGTGTTACAAAATCTGCATGCCATACAGGGTGTCGTCGAAAGAATGTATCGGAATTTAAATGCAACTCATATTAATGAGGAAAATTTTCAACACTTGCATTAAGAGAGAGGGAGAGGAAAATTGCTACTTATTTGTCTAGAACGTATACCTGATACCTTCGAAATACTTAAAAACCGGGTGGGTTAACGCAATTATTGACCTCCTATGAACTGTTTTTACAAGTCTACTGAGAACTTTAAATTACAACATTCGAATTAGTGAAACCCTTACTATATTAGAATTCGCGAGATACCCATTTTATGAATAATATGTACAGGGAGGGTTTTAATCTTTTAAATGCTAAACTAGCTGAACCCGGTGCGCTTCGCTACCCCTATTGATTATATATGCATTTAAAATTTTATATACGAATATTGCTGGTTTACCCAAAAAAAAAGAAAAGAAACAAATTCAACCAGTAAGGAAAAGTAAAATCTCGGGCGGGGCCGACATGCATGACATCACTTGGAGAAGGATTGTATTAAAAATATATATATCGGAGCCGAGTTGCACAAAATGGAAAACTGCGTCCCGAAATTCACTCCATTTGGGCTAATATTAGCCATTATATGCACGATAAACCGTAAATCGGATTAAGGATATATATGGGAGCTATATGAAAATCTTAGACGTTCTCGATAAAATTGGGCAAAGGTATATCCGAGCTTTATAATATATCTTGTACCAACTAACATTGTTGTCGAATATATTTCACGAATTTGAGGGATTTAAACACTAAATCGGAAGAATCGGAGCTATATCTGAACGAATTTTCTCCGAATTCGATGTACTTGCTTCTAGACTGAATTCGGTCGGATGCACCAAAATTCAGGACTTCTGGACTGATATTGGCCATTTGGTGCTCAATTCGGTTAAAGATATATATGTGACTTACATTCAAATCTGAACAGATCTTAACAAAATATTAGGCACTTGTTTCTGGGATGTATCTGATAACTGGTACCAAATATCATTGCTGTCGAATATATATTACGAATGTGAGGGATTGAACCACCAAATCAGATGAAACATATTTTTGGGCTGATATTGGCCTTTTGGTGCACAATTAACCCGAAATCGGCTGAAGATATATATGGGAGATATATTCTAATCTGAATCGATCTTGACAAAATTTTAAGCACTTATTTCAGAGCTGTATCTGATATCTGGTACCAAAGATCATTGTTGTGGAGTTCATATTACGCATGTGACTTAAAACCCCAAATCGGATGAAACATATATGGAAGCTATAGCTATAGACTGAATTCGGCGAGAGGTACCAAAATACGGGTATTTTTAGCCATTTGGTACACAATTAACCCGAAACCGGTTGCAGATATATGGGAGCAATATATATATCTAATCCGCCTATCACCAATTTCAAGTGGGTTCGTCCTTGGGCCAACCAAATATTGCTTGCAAAATATCATCTCAATACATGGACGGATAAATCGACTCAGAAAGTGATTCTAAGAAGATCCTCAAAAGTAATTATGGGTCTATCTCACTTCCTTTTCCCTGTTACAAACAAATGCACAAAGACATACATACCCTTACCACTATGTGGTGTAGGATATTAAAATGTAAAAAACTTTAATGCGTTAAGAAACAAATCGCTCGGTCTACCAACGCGTCAACATGCCAGGAACAGCTGACCATGAGAAAAGCAGGGACATGCCAAATTTTTTGTCCTTCGGATTTATATATTTCAAAGCAAATGTCAAGCGTGCAGAAAACTGCAAGCTTTTGAAGTTATGTGGCATTTATGTGGCAAGTAGAGAATTCGAGGTAGCAACATACTTCCCCATAATAATCGTATCCTGAATTGTATTGTTGTGGCGTTGTGGGTCAATGCTTCTTAATAAAATCATATACCAATCTGAAGCTATATCCAAAACTGAACCGATTTCATTATAATTTGGCAAAATTATTTTTGTTCCAAATTCCGTTACGCATTCCACATTTGGAGAGTGTATCTGTAATCGATCGATATATATTTGCATATAAAATTTAAATTTTTTTTATATAGCCCATGTTTTTTTCAGACGATGTTGTAGTATACTTGGAAATTTTCAGAAAAATCTGTACAGCGGTGTTCGAGTCCATCATGCATATTTCAAATTGATTGCACTAAAACGGCTGTCTTGGCACAGTAGCATCTCTATTTCAGTTTACAAAAATGAACAAAACTAATTTGTTATTAATTCCGTGAAATAAATCGGTAATTATATCTACAAAAAAGTCTTAAGCGAAAATGCATAACCAAATGGAAACCAGTCACAGAAAACAGGGCAAAAATTTCAATTGCTGTTAATGCCATACTATCAATATACAGGGTTGCCCATATTCGACGGACCTTTGGGCCCATTCCAATCGACGAGGCTTGTCCGCGGGCAACATTCTTTGCGTCAATTGAATTTTGTACAGGAACAAATGCAAATCAACGCGAATAATGCGTTGTAAAATGTACCGAGCCATGCCCAACTTCTGAGAACGGCGTTTTTGGGATGTTCTTGAGACCTCTCAACACTGGCTCGTACGGCAGCGATATTCTCGGCCGATCGCCTTGCTCGACTTTTATATGGCCTCTTCGGATTAGAAAGAGCCTTACCAGTCGAAGATTTTTCGTATAAACGCTTAACGGTGTTCTTAGAAGGCGCACTTCTCACATTTTTTAATGTTGTAAAAGCACGTTGAGTTTTCACAATTGACTTCTTCTGTTGAATGTAAATTTCAACTATTTCGCGTGGCGTGTATTGGTTCATGGTAAAAATCAGCTTGGACTGACGCTTCAAACGCTGTATGTCATTAAGCGATGTGACATCTCTGTCAAAAGTTATGGCGTTGCCAGATGGGTCCGTTGAATATGGACAACCTTGTACAAGCATTTTTTCTAACACAAGATCTGTTGTGAAGATGATCATCATATCTGCGAACCTCTTCTGGTATCTCACCCACAAAGACTCACAATTTTCAATACTTTTGTCTGTCTTGTCTTGCGAAACAAGTCAGCGATTCTTTACAACTTGCTATATCTAATTATTTCTCTTAACTAGAAACCTGAGATGAATATGGAGTTTATGATTTCGCATAAAACTGGATATAAATGTTCGATTTTCTTGTATTTTTGCCCATTGCAATATTTTTTTCTGTATTATATGAAGTATGAAAATGGAATACTTCTGTCTACTATGTCTTTTACCTCACTAACATTTTAACATTTGAAAATTATCACATATCTCATATAAAGTGAGTGAAGTCACCAATATAGTTCAAACCTAGCACGTCGCAATTATTTATATCATATTTATTTAAGTCCAATACGAAATGGACAATATTGTCCAATTCCTTTGGAACCTACTCCGTGGAGGGTCAATAATTTTAATAATCATAGCAAAAGTCATAATATATATATATATATATATATATATATATATATATATATATATATATATATATATATATATATATATGTCCGCAAAACCGACTGATACTTTTTAATTTATTAATGCACATTTATAGACAAATTATCTCAGTTATGGATATTTGTAGTCCTGTTAGGTTTAAATATGATTTACGTGAAAACAGTGTGTTTCCATATCAGTTTTTTGGACACCCTGTCTATGACGAAAGTTCAAATCCATTGATGTCGTTTTGTGGCTGTCAATGCCCTCTTCAAGTGACACATATCGGACAGGCATAAAAAATTGTTGCAATATTCTCATTTACATGCTATTGAGTATTTCATTCATGTTGTTCGTTTTGAATTTTGTTTTCGAATTTGGGGGATGGGATTTCCTAGATGCTGGCACGATGATAAGCAAGGTCCACTTATTTGATGTCAATTTATTACTTTTATATTTTTTGAAATAGGTTATCCGTTTACCCAATCTCAGAGGATAACATTGTGTTTAACATATTGTGTGTGTCAAAATGTTGACAAGCGTTTTAGAAAAGCTCTTTCTCACACACACATACACACAGCCATTATAACAATGTGTATTTTAATATATTCAATTTATTAAGGTTAGATACTCGTATATTGAAAACAGCAATAGTGTCACATTATTTCATCCTTTAGCCGGAAAACACTTGGTTGTGCGAATGAAAACCCAGAGACTCAGGCAGGACGAGTGCAAAACTCATTTGAATATTATTAATAGTTTATTGTGTTGAAAAGTTCCAAAACATATTCATTTAAATAATTCAATTTCTATGGAATTTATGTGGAAATCTATTTTGAACTTTTCGGCAGATTGTAGATTTGTACAAAACTAAAGCTCTACATAAAACGATTAGTTTTCAGTTTAAAATTAGTTAAATTGAATTGTAAAAATGTTTTTCTTTGTCAACCGAACTTTTTAATTTGGATGAAACCCGAATAACATTTGGTAGATTTTTGCAGTTTTGGAATAATTCCAAGAACTGAGTTGTTTTGTGGTTTAAAGTTAATTAAAATGGACGGTTGACTGAAGTGCTTATACATTTCCTTATATTTATATGTATGTATACGATATGTTAGGACAGGAATTGCTCAATAATTGCCACATTTTTTAAAGCATTTTCCGCTCTGTTAAAAAAATGGATATTTATTTCTGGCTATTTTCGTCGAAATAATACAAAGACACCTAGTTTGGGTATATGGTGTTGAATTGAGTTGAGTCGAACATCAAGGTTTTTTAAATGTTTTGGGTGGCGATCTTAGCCATGGTGTAGTTTGATAAGCTGCACCGTAAATTTAACATTTTGTTCCCTGTTCGTCTACGCGCCCAGACTCACAATTGTACCTGCTTATTTCTCGAATTGAATAGATAATTACTTTTGTCTTTCCGCTGGCCAAATATGGCTTTTTTTGCACTTGAACAGTGCTGGAAAATATTACGACATTACTTTGAAAATCTCGGTAATGTTGCAGAATGTGTACGAAAATTGCATACGGATTTTGAAAGAAGAGAATCACCGCCAGCTCCCTATGTAAATAAGCAAAATTGTCGCATTTGGGACACAGAAAAGCCAATGTACCCAAAACTAGTCATTGTTTGCTGCGGAATTTGGTTTAGAGAGATAATAGGGCCATTTTTTTTTGAAAATGAGCAAGGAGTTATCCGGCCATGTTGAAAGAATTTTTGTTCACACAAATTGAAGAGGAGAATATTGGCAGCATTTAATTTCAATAGGACGGATCAACGTGCCACACAGCTGAAGTCACACTCAATGTTTTGCTCCGTGTTTTTGAAGATGCGTAAAAAAGTCATACGCCATAATTTTTACATTTTAGTTTTAAATTTTATTGAATAAAATCAAAAAATGTCGGAAATAGCATCAAATTTTAGAATAGGATTAGATTTTTTCGAATTGGTCACCTTTGGCACGAATTATGGTCTTCAAACGGCCAATGAAACCATCAAGCGCTGCTCGAATGTTGCTCTGCGGTATTTTGGTCCATTCCCGGCGAAGCGCTTGCTTGAGGTGATCGACACTTTGTTATTTTTTAGTACCTTGCTTTCCAAAATACTCCAAACACAATAGTCCAACGGATTGGTATCCGAAGATTTTGGCGGCCATTGTGCGCTGGAAATGAAGCGAGGAACCTTATTTTGTAACCATTCTTGGGTGGCGCGTGCTGAGTCCTGTGGGAATGTCCAAGGTTTGAGGCCAAAATGTTTGCGTGCCCAAGTCTTTAACACACCCTCCAGACTATTTTCGCGATAATATTCATCATTTATTCGGATGCTACGCCCACACCAGCACCATGTCCGGCGCTTGATTTCTGGTGGCCAACCGCAGGTGCACATTTTAAGCTGACCTCTTTGGTCAAACACGATCATTTTGTTTGTTTACAAACTACAAGGCAACGAATGTTTTCTGATCGGACAAATCCAAATTCTGCAGTTCACCACTTTCGGTCACGCGAAACAACTCTTTTGAGTCTATTTTCTTTCTGTTGTGGTGTAAGTTCTTGCAATTTTTGGAATTTCAATGGTTTTACCCCGAGCTCATTTTTCAATATTTGCCGAATGGAATATTGCGATATGTTCAGCTCACTAGTCATTTTTCGGCCACTGCGACGAGGGTTTCGATTAAGTCGCTTCTTTACTTTTCGAACCATTTCTGCTGATGTTGCTGTTTACTTCCGTCCACTTCCTTGACGTCGGACTATGCTACCAGTATTACGGTAACGAGCGATGGTACGAGACCCAAACGATTTATTCATATTTAAATGCTGGAGTGTTCAACGATAGCCACTTGTGGTTTTCTAGCCAAATATAAAGAAATCACATCACGCTTGAATTCCACCACGCATAACTTTTTTTCTGGAAAATTCTCACCAAAATGCTTTTGTACGCTTGTAAACAATATAATTAGCCGTCACTGGAATAATTTTAATAGCTTTCGGACGAGTGGCTTAGAAATGACATCAGTCTGAAGTTGGTTGCAGTTTTTTCATGTCACCTTGTATGTATACGAGATGTTTAGGACAAAAAAGCAGCACTAAAACAAGTGTATGCATTGGAAGCAATGTAGTTGTTGTGGACAAAAAATCCATCACTACAAAAAAAAAAAAAAAAAAAAAAAAAAAAAACAAAACGTTGCTGTGAAAAAGATCTGCCAATAGAACTTGAGTCGAACCTGGAGAGTTTCTAGTGTATAATTCGCATATGCTAATTTGCAATAAGTTCGAAATATATACTGCTTTCCAGAGAACGGCCCTTGTAAGCCATCATCCACATCAAAATATGCCTGATGAGCCGCTTAACCAACGGCGAAACGCGTCGCATAGTGGTGAGTGTGTGATAGTGTCTATCTGGCTTTCCTTTTCACTGCAAATTTCAGATCATTAAGCTCGTCTCGAAAGAGAAATCAAACACATAAATCATAAAACATATGATCTTCGCCTTAATAAGGCAAAACTCAAAAAATATTTAGTTTCACAATAATTTCCAATTTTTCATTAAGCAAAAATTGAATTCGGATGTTTAGCTTATTCATTCATGTAATTCAAAGGCGCCAAATTTAGTCAATTCATCAGTTGAGGCAGCCTGAGGAGAGTCGAACATCAAGTTTAGTGTTCGAAGTTTATGCGTGGTGAAGTATTCCCCTTTCCTCTATGAAGGCACTGACTTATCTAGCTGTAATAAAAATTGATGCAATTCTTCTATCTCTGCAAAATTTGCCTCTGTAGGACTTTTTTCTAACGAGTGCCATTGGACTGAAACGCGATACGAACGAAGTTGGAAAGACTCATATATCCAATGTAAAGTATCAGCCAATGTTCTAGTATTTAAATATATTTTGACTTCTGTAATTATTATTCAAATTGTTGACCCTCTATTGAGTAGGTTCCGAAGGTATGGGCCAATATTGTTCTTTCCGTGTCGGACCTAAATAAATATGCCAGGTTTGGACTATATCGACTACTTCCTTCACTTTATATGAGATATGTGATCATAACTTTTGAAAATGTTAAAATGTGCGTGAGGTGCCAAATATAGTCGACCGAATTAATACATTTTCATATTTCATCTAACACAGATAAAATTATTTGTATGGCCCAAATTACTAGAAAATCGAATATTTATATCAAATTTTATGCGAAATCATAAACTCCATATTCATCTCAGGTTTCTGGTTCAGAGAAATATTTAGATGTAGCAAGTTGTGAAGAATCGCTGATTTGTTTCGCGAGTTATGATAGAAAAAAGCATTGAAAATTGTGACCGTTGTTTTGGATGAGGTTCCAGAAGGGGTTCGTAGGTGTATACCATCTTCCGACCTTGTGTTTGCAAAAATGTTTGTATGTAAAGAGAGTGGGATGCTTATTTCGCTTTCTTTGAGCGTTTTTTTTTTCAAAATCTTGAACCCTATGAGGAGGATGCACCAGAAGGAGTGGACTGATATATCCCATCTTCACAGCATATCTTGTGTTAGTATAAATACTGGGGTGAACAGAACCAGATGCTTATTCCCCTTTGTGGGGGAGGTACCAGAAGTAATGGTCCGATCTCTACCATCTTCATAACAGATTTTGTGTTACCGAAAATGTTGAGATGCGTAAAATATATAGAGAACCGGATGTTTTTTTTCGGATTTTATGATCGTTGTGGTTATTCAAAGCTTTGACCCCTTGTGTGGAATGGTCCGATCCAGAAGTAATGGTCCGATCTCTACCATCTTTATAACAGATCTTGTGTTGATGGAAATATTGAGATGTGCCAGTCTAAATGGAATCGGATGTTAATTTCGTTGAAGCAAAATCGGATTATCCTTTTTCTTTCTGTGCAGTAAATTATTTTTTTCTTGAGAATTTTGACATTTTGTGGAGAAGATACCAAAAGGACTGGACTGATATTGTCCGTCTCCGAACTCGATCTAAATTTGACAATAATATTACGATATACCAGGTTTGGATCAAATCGGATACTCCCTTCGAGAGATATCGTGCTGACAGGTGCGACAGACAGACAGACGACGAACATCGCTAGATCGTCTCCAAATGTCCTGAAACGGATTTGGTCCAAAGAGACCTAAGGTCTAAAACCTTTAATTTCGATTAGGTACGTTTTGGCCGTATTCAGTGATACATAGCCTCTCTAGCCATATGACTGAGAATATAATTAAATACTTGGTATTGGACAAGCGGAATTAAAGGTGTAATGATAGTCACTGATGGATTGCAGAATAGATGTACCAAAGGTGTTTTTGGAAATTCATACTTTAAGTTTACGAAAAGTTCTAAAATGGTACTAAACTTCAAAAATGGTACATTTGATATAAGAACCAATAAGAACCAAGGTTGGCAAGAAGGGTTTTTATGGGGGTGGTTTGTGGAAATGTGTAGTAAGTGAGCGCATTTGGAACAGTTTGGTTTAGCGAATGAAGCTGACATTTTAAAATTTTGTATTGGGATCCCTGTTGGAGGTAGGTTTATGACAAAGAGGTGGTTTTTGGAAATGTGTACTACAACTACACGAATAGAACAAATGATACTGGATGAAGATATAATGCTGGAAATCCGAAATTTGGTATTAGGGTCGCTGTTCATGTGAACTCTGGACACATGAAGGTGGTATCGGAAATATGTGTATGTTCTTTAGAAGTGCAGATCTCTTTGAGTTGGAAAATGTGGCGAACACTACGTAGCGATTGCATTCTATGTGGTTTTCTCCAATAGTTTGCCTGCCAATTGGAATAAGACTGAAGATGTTCTGATTTCTCAAAAGTAAATTATGTTTTTACAAAATGTTTTACTATTTAAACCATGAGGATTTAAAACCATGATAAATTGTGCCTAAATATATACCCATATAAAAAATCTTTTGTAGAATTTCAGTTTACTTCTAAGTATCCCTTATCTCAGTATTGTGCAGGACTCACAAAACTTTTATTAACTTTTTTCCGACTTATCTCAACTAGACAGTATAATTTTTTTCAAAATACAAAAACCTCTTACAAATATAAACGTCCTTATTACATATTAAGACACCTTCGCCATACATACCTTTAACTGGCTGGTTTGCTGCGCCATCTATTCTTATAATTTACCGCTGCGATAATGAACCGGTCTGTGGCCACCAAACAGGATTCGCTTAAAGGCCTGCCGAAATTCCGGACTAAAGATTGTGTAGATGACGGGATTCAGCGTCGAATTAAAATAGCCCAGCCAAAGGAACAGCGAAGCTATGCCATCGTTTATTTCACAGGCTTCGCACAGCGGCAGCAGCAGGGCCATCACAAAGAACGGCAGCCAACAGACGACAAAGGCACCCGTTATGATGGCCAACGTTTTGGCGGCTTTGCGTTCTCGTTTCGCTTCAAGAGTTTCTTTCCGTTTGGTGACCTTATGCATGGGATTGGCTATGCTGGACAATTGTTGTTGGGGGTTTTTGGGTCGTGGTATGGGTGTCACCTGTTGACTGGAAGCTGAGACGGAAGCCGGTGTTGTATGCGAGGTATGTGGTGCCACGGGCCCAGATGGTGTGGCGGCGTTTGGTGTTTGCGGTGATAAGGCTGATATGGAGGTGATGGTTGTGGCATTGGAGGCACTGGTGCCAGCACCACCACCTCCCCCCACCATCGTTTTATTAGCCGTTGTGGCTGATGTTGCAGTTGTTGTTGCGGCGGCTGTCGTCGCTGTCCCCGCTGATTGAATGGCAGCCGCAACCGTTGCTTGAACCGAGGTTGGAACTTCGTTTTGTGTTTGCTGTTGTACTTGTTCCAATTGTTGTTGCAACTGTGGATCCGCCAGCACTTCGGTGGCATGAACTTGCTGATGATGGCTATTGTTGTGGACCACAGTTGAGGACATGCCATTGGCCGACACTGTCGCAACATTCACGGCATCTGTAGGTGTTGAGGCTGTCGTTTTAAGTGGCTCCAGCGGATTTTCCACCACTGTCACCGGTTGTGTTAGACATTTGCTTGACGCGGATAATGATGATGACGTTTGTTGTTGCTGTTGAGTTTTCGCTGAGGCATTGCGTTGTTGATTAGCTAAAGCTACCAGGTGGGATACAGTGGCAATTTGCGTGGATGATGACGATTCTGTAGCAATCTGTAATAGAAGTGAATGAACAATGATTAAATAAATAACTATTCGGAATGGTTACATTCAAATTTTGTTAATATAATGGTTATATAATATCTACCGAGAAGAGAAAATAACGAAGGAGGTCATTTTTATTTAACCACAATGAAGGAAAATATGTAAAACAGTAGCTAATTCGGGTGGAACTAATTTTTTAAACCCACCACAATTTAGAAGGAACTTGAAACTGTTCAAAAAATTTCGAAAAATACCGCTTAAATGAAAACCGTTATATGGGGGGGGGGTTTATACGAAGATATGGACCTGCATAAGTAACATTTTGTCACAGACTATTACTGACTTTAAATACGAAATTTGGTGAATAATGTCGCTAAAATCATGAAAATATCGAGTATGGAGAGGAATCGTTGTGGGGGGCTATACCAAAACGTGCACCGACATGACCCATTTACGAACTTAACTTGTCTATTGGTAGAATACACGAGTGCGCAAAATGTTAGACTTCTATGTCAATTCGTTTGCAAAATATGGTGATTACAACAGAAAGACGGACAACTCCGGTGGAGTTTCTAAACTCCACCATACGTAGTATGGAGGGTATATAAAGTAGTCATTCCTTATAAGTATACATATTCTTGATCAGCGTAAAATTCTAAGACGATTTAGCACTGTCCTGAAGCTAAAATTTTGCACAGATCAGTCTTTCATCTGTCAGGCAGGTCAAGTTCGAAGATTGGCTATATCGGTCCACGATATTTTAGCCAAATTTTTCAATGGACTTGTCTGAAATTCTACAGAAGCAGTTTTCTTTGGGTACTTTACCCCCTGCCCATGATATCGTATATCCCATATATTACGGTATCGTATATCCCACATATAACGGTACCCCCGATATTCGGTATTTTGATGATTTTAGCCACATTTTTTACGGAATTTTCTGAGAATCCACAATAGGAGTTCCTTGTGAGTACTTTATTTCCTTGGAGGGAACCTATATATACAAGGTCCACGATATCGTGTAGCCCCCATATGGCGGTAGCCTCCGATATTCTGTTTTTTTATGATTCCAGGCAAAATGTTCAATGGTTGCCTTAACAACCATACAAGAGGTTCTTTCTGTGTACTTTACCCTCTAGAAGAGAATTGTCTACATAGGTCCACGTCTTCGTATAGCACCCATATAACGGGTTTCATTTGAGCGGTATTTTCCGACGGATTTTTTTGTTTTGAAAATTTTTAAGTAACCTCCAAATGGTTTAGCTTATAAAAAGTTCGGTCTGGCCGAACTTAACTGCTTTTTTACTTGTTTTTCAAACAACTGACACGAATAGCACTTCATCTTAACATCATTCACATAATATTTTGGGTCATCATCCAATCCCATTCCGTATCCCCATACAGCTTACACACGAAGCCAGTTTCCTTATTTAATTAAATTAGAGAAATTTTCAATATCTGCTGCTATTTTAAATATTTTGAAAAAAACATGTTGTGCCATGTCGTTGATTTTGTCTTTTGTCATTTCAGATGTTGTTGATTTTCCCGATGGCGTTGCGGGTGATGGAAATTGGCCTGAAGAAAATTTTGTGTAAATTTAATTTATTCCATTGTTTATCTTCATTACATGATTCCCATTACCCCGGCTGCTTGGCCCGTGGCATCGTTCCGATGATTTTTCATAGGTCATCTCTCGCTAGTCATTAGTGAAGTGCATTTTAACATTATGAGAGTAATAAGCAGCTTCAAACAACAACAATAGCAACAACACCCACACGCACACGTTCAGAAGAATTGTTGTCTTAATACCAAGCGGTAAGAGTACGTGGTAGGGCTCGGTGTGTAAGATGATGTATGCATTGTCGTTAATAGTCACCCTACAAGAAATAGCTGTGTGTCTTACGATTGTTATTGTGTTTGGAGCTTGCACAAGTTTTCCTTAAAAGTCGGATGGGATATACATGATCCTATTTTGTTATCAGTGGATCGTTGGCCCTAATCTATATAAATAAGTAATGAAATAATTGACTGACGTAGAATCAACGACCAGGCGAAACGGCTGAAGATAGACTATTGGCATTTTGCAGGAGGGTCAGTCTTGGTGCTTAGGCGTATGATAAAACTGGGTTTTTGGACAGAGTACGAAAAGTACATAAAAATACTACAAATTAAATACTTTGTATGGGACAAACTTAATGAATTAGAATTCCGAAGTTTGGAATTAGAATAGATTTTTTTTTTAGAATTTACCAATGATTTTTCGAAATTCGAACTTTAAGGTTACGAAATGTTTTAAAATGGTACCATTTGATATTATGTGAACGCATGGATCTAAAAACTTTGAATTTGGTACGAGAATTAAAGTTGGAAGATATGTTTGGTATATGTAGGTGGTTTCGAAAATGTGTACTAAGTGTGCGAAATGATAATAAATAGTACTAAATTGGTAACAATTTAGGTTAGGGAGAACGGATGATGATGGAAGTTTTACATTTTGTATTGGGATCCCTGTTTGTGATAAAGAGGAGTTTTTGGAAATGTGTACTACAAGTACAAGGGAAAGTACTAACAGAACTTACAGGTGAACGGATAATGCTTGAAATCTGAAATTTAGTATTAGGGCCGATGTTAATGTATAGCCTGGATATATGGATGTGGATTCGGAAATGTGTACTATAATTGTACGAAAAGTACTAAGTGGTACTAAATGGGATATTTTGTTATCGAAAGAGATATAATTCTGATATCTAAGGTTGAGATTTAGAGGGTGGTTTGTAAATGCGTACTAAAATTGTTCGAAAAGTACTAAGGTTTGATATTGGGTAAGAAATTTAGCTGAAATCCTGAAATTTGTTATTGAGATAACTGTTGGTATCTAAAGTTGAAATTTGGAGGTGTTGTTCAAGAAGTACTAAGAGGTACTAAAGGGGTTGTATAAAGGGGTGGTTTTGGAAATTTGTACTATAATGAAATTTGTACTATGAAAAGTACTAAATAGTACTAAATTTAAAATTTATTAAATGTTACTAAATTTGGTATTGGGTGAAGGGATAGATATGAAATGTGATAATTTGGCTACTAGGCTTTACATATGGTTTTTTTGAAAATGAAATTTGGACGTATGTCTATTGTGCAATGGTTTGCTAATATTTTCCTCGCTAAACTTCAAAATGAAAGATTTTGAGAACGTTTTGGTGTAAAAGGTAAAAATTTTCCTATTATTCTATCTGGAAAAATTAAACCTAACAAATAAATAACGAATTTGAAACAATTCCGCTAGAAATTGACAAAATACTTAATATCGGGAGGCTCCGCTATATGGAAATTAAGCGTGATAGTGTGATTTCTTTATATTTGGCTGGAAACCCACAAGTGGCTATCGTTAGAGCACTCCATCATTTAAATGTGAATAAATCTTTGTCTCATACCATCGCTCATTATCGTGATACTGGTAGCGTAGCCCGATGTCAAGGAAGTGGGCGTTCAAAATTAAAGAAGCGACTTGATCGAAACCAGCGTCGCAGAGGCCAAAAACTGGCTCGTGAGCTGAACATATAACAATACTCCATTCGGTAAATATTGAAAAATGAGCTCGGGGCAAAGCCATTGTAATTCTAAAAAGTTCAAGAACTTGCGCCGCAACAGAAAGAAAATAGGCTCAGAAGTGCTAAAGAGTTGCTTCGCTTGGCCGAAAGTGGTGAACTGCCAAATTTGGTTTTCTCCGATGAGAAAACATTCGTTGTCCAGCAGTTTCGTGTTTACTTGCCAAAGAGGTCAGCTGAAAATGTGCACCTTCGGTTGGTCACCGAACTCAAGCGCAACTGGTATTAATCGACCATGGCATCAGAATAAATGCCGAATATTATCGCTTAATTGTCGATCACCTCAAGCAAGCGCTTCGCCGAGAATAGGCCAAAATACCGCAGAGCAGCGTGTGTGAATAAATCTGAACTTATTCTATGCTGTGATGTTATTTCCGACATTTTATGCTTTTATTCAAAAAAAAAAAAAAAAAAAAAAAAAAAAATAAATAAATAAATAAATAAATAAATAAATAAATAAAATAAATAAATAAATGTAAAAATTATGACGTTTGACTTTTTTGCAGTATTTTCATCTCACCCTGTATATTTTAACGTGGACCGATGTAGCTCATTTTCAATAGCAATCAAACCGTCTTTTATTTTATGCTGATCGAACAAAATATGGAGGTGTTGCAAACAGAGTGACTAAACTTGTATGCACCCCATTTATGATGGTATCAACAATTTTCTCCTGATAGCACTTATAGTAGGGCACAACTGATTCGACTCAAGCAGCTTTTGCATAATCTTTTATTATTTACAGCAAAATGTTTATTGTAATACTGTCGGACGCTTTTGAGTCAAGCCTTAGTAATGGCATTTATAAAACCAACCAACGAAACATAAAACAGGGATTCATTTGTGGCACCATTTACGTGAATTTATGGCCAAGTTAAAATACAGACACACACACCGATTCATGCTAAAGGAAGTAGGCAGGCAGTAGTAGTCATCTCGGCAGATTGCCTCTTCAATGAAGCAAGGGCATACCCTTGCAAGATCTCTTTGGGCAGCACTTAACTTCACTCATTCGCCTGGTCAGGGTAATTGCAAAATGGACAAGCAATTTGTTGTTGGCGTTGTTGTTGTTGTTGGCGTGTAATGGTGGCTGCTCAACTTGGTTAGCTTCATCTAGACAATCGCTTGTTTGTCGGCTCGTTCGTTCAGTCACTCACTCACTCACTTAGTCATTTATTTATCCATTCACTCACTGTCATTCACTTACTTGGAATTATACATATTTCGTTTGGTTGGCTGGCCCACTCGTCTGCCACTTTGGTCCATCCAGCCGTCCGTCCATCCATCCATGTACTTAGCATGCACAGCCACTTATTTTCATTATGTTTTTGTTTGTTTTGTTTGCGTTGTTGTTATTGTATTTGTACCCTAATTGTATATTGTGTGGATGTGCGTGTTTGTGTGTGTTGAACAACACAATAAAAACAGATTTCTATATGAATGAATAGGATTCATACATGCAAATACACACACACTCACATACATTCGCAAATGTATATTTGTGTAGGAATCCAGATCCTTTGCATTGCCCACAAATTAGCATTTTAAATCACTGTCAGACGCACAAATCATCCAAATTGCAATCATAAATTTAACAGAACAAATTCTTCATCATATAACCTCCGGTGCCCCTCATCCTCTCCCTGCTAAGACTGTTTGTGTTGACACTACCATTTTGCCATTGGCCATGGCATTCACATTCTGGCCGACAGTCATGTCTACATTTTATAGTTTAAATAATTCATAATATGGTCTTTGGTTAAGCAAATATTCATTTAGAATGTCATGTTTATGCATTCTCTTTAATTTGTTGTGGGACAGTGGGGGTTTTTATGGAAGATTGTTGTGGAGCATGAAATCAGACATGTTAATTGTAAATTTTCAGATACCGTTGGCGTATAATTAATATCCATTTACTTCCTGACATAACGTATACGCAGAAAAGTGGGAAGAAGTAAACGTAAAATCAACCGAAAATGGTCGTACTATGTTCAGCCTGCTCTTAAAAAAACGTTAGCTGCCAGCAATGAAATATTATAGGACATTTTCTCAAGTATTGCTCTTTGTAGTAACAAGTATACTTAGTTCTGAATTCCTGTCTGTCTCACTATGTTTCATAAAAAATCGACATGATCTAATCGAGGCAAAAGTTCTTAATGTTGTTTCGAAAAATGGAAATGATAACAGCAGCTAAAACCAATATCTCAAATAATACCACAATTCCCAAAGACACTCTTACTGAAAAGTTTAATAAAAAAATATCACACAAACCGGTAAGGAAAAGTTAAATGTCGTGGCGATACCCTACGTCATTATGCTAATTTAGCTTAAGATTAGTTACAGTTTGGTTTCAGAGGGAACTTGTATTTGGGAGGCATATCCAATTCTGAATCGATTTTCACATAATTTGAAGGAGACATTTTAATCTTTTATACCAAATAACATTGCTATAGATTGCATGATAGGCTTCGAGAAGAATTATATTAAAAAATATGTATCGGATCTGAGTTCCACAAAATGAAAACGAATGTCCCGAAATTCACTCCATTTTGGGCTGATATTAGCCATTACTTGCACAATAAATCTGAAATCGGATTAACAGTATATTTACAATTTGGTAGAGGTATTTCCAAGTTCTATAAGATATCTGGCATCAAATATCATTGTCGTCGAATGCATATCACGAATGTGAGGAACTTAAACACCAAATTGGGTGAAATATATATATGGGAGCTATACCTATATCTGAATCGATTTCCACCAAATTTAATGTTCTTGCTTCTAGACTAAATTTGGTCGGATACGCTAAAATGCAGGCCATTTGGACTGATATTGCATATTTTGTGCACAATTAACGCGAAATCGGTTGAGGATATATATGGGAGCTATATCAAAATCTGAACCGATCTTGGCAAAACACTTATTTCTGATAGCTGGTACCAAATATCTTTGTTGTCGAATGCATATTGCAAATGTGAGGGACTAAAACACCAAATCGGATGAAACTTATATATGGGTGCTATAGCTATATCTGAACCGATTTTCTCTGAATTCGATGTACTAATTTCTAGGAATAATTCAATCGCAATTGCCAAAATCCGGTCCATTTCGGCTGATATTAGCCCTTTGGTGCACAAAAAAACCTGATATCGGATTAATGATATATATGGGAGCTATATCCAAAGGTATTTTCAAGCTGTATAAGATATGTGGTACCAAATATCATTGTTGTCGAATGTATATTACGAATTTGAGGGACTAGAACCGATTTTCTCCGAATTTTTCTTGACTGAATTCGGTCGAATGTAACAAAATTTAAGACATTTTGACTGATATTGGCCATTTGGTGCATAATTAACCAAGAATCGGTTGAAGATATATATGGGAGCTATATCCAAATCTGAACCGATCTTGATAACATTTGGCAGAGGTATTTTTGGGCTCTATCTGGTATCTCATTCCAAACATCATTCTTGTAGGGTGCATATTATGAATTTAAAGACTTAAACACCAAATCAGATGAAACATATATATGGGAGCTATAGCTATATCTGAACCGATTTTCTTTTTCAAATTAGATTTAATTGCTTCTAGACTGAATTCAGTGCGATGTACCAAAATACAGGTCATTTGGACTGAATCCGGATCCGAAATCGGTTGAAGATATATGGGAGCTACATTTAAATCTGATCCGATTATCACCAATTTCAATAGGGTTCGTCCTTGGGCCAAACAAATATCGTTTGCAAATTTTCATCTCAATCGGATAATAAATGCGACCTATATTTTGTTCCCAAGAATACATGGAGGGACGGACAGACGGACTAACATACATAAATCGACTCAGAAAGCGATTCTACGAAGATCTTCAAAAGTAACTATGGGTCTTTCTTGCTTCCTTCTCCCTGTTAAAAGCAAATTCACATAGACATAATATCCTTATGTGGTGCTGGATATAACAATTTAGTATAATTTCTCAGTTTTCATATTTTTTAAAACTTATTTCCAAGACCACCCTTAAATGTCAACCTTGCACATATATAATAGCCCTTATGAACAATTTCAGATTTTAGCACCATCCAAGTATTATGTTAATAAACATTTCCAAAACCACCTCTTTATTTTAAGCATACCGACCAGCAGTGATCCCAAATCCAACATTTAAATTTTTCATCTCCATCCGTTCACCCAAAACCAAATTCTACCAAATTCGATACCATTTACTGTAGTTCTTACCTTAGTGGACATTTCCAAAAACCACCTTCTTGCATCAACACTACTTCACAAAATGCCAAAAGGTACGAAATTGAATGTTTTTAGTACTGTTATTGAACTTCTAGTCCGAATTCCAAAAAACCAGCATTTTGTCCCCACTACCCACCATCATTGACCCACTTGCACAATTTCTAGATTCTAGCTTCGGCCGTTTAGTCTGGGATTTGTTTTTTAGCCAATTAGTCAGTCAGTTATTTCAGCACTCTTTGATTTAGTACCATTAAGTAAACAAAAAGTACTAGTTTTCAAACCTTCCTACATACCCCAATCCTATACTCCCACAGTAATACACATTCCAAATTACGGTTCGCTTGAATACAATTGTACAGAATTCAGTACCATGAAGTTCAAATAAGTATGAATTCCCAAAACTTCCTGGATAATCTTATCCTAGTAATCTTAATTAATTTCAAATTTCAGGATTCCAGCTCTATTGGTTCATAAAATTTCAAACATTTTGAGTACATCAAAGTAAACATTTCTAAAACTACATCCATATTCCAATTTTAAAATTTTAGGATTCCAACTCTATTGGTTCACAAACACCAAATTGTACCAAGTTTACCATTTACCATTTAGCACACATAAGTACGCATTTCCAAAACTATACCTCAGTCCTACAATGCATTAGTAACCTTATTACCAATTTCAAGATTCCAGTCCTATCGATTTACCCAAAACTAAATTGTACTAAATTTAGTACCATTTAGTACACATAAATACAAATTTCCAAAGCTTCCTACGTACCCTAATCCAGAACTCCCACAGTAATCTCAATTCCAAAACTCAGGATTCCACCCTATGGGTTGGCCCAATAACAAATTGTAACAAATTTAGTACTTCGTAGTAGGCATAAGTACGAATTTCAAAAACTTTCTACCCCTATCCTTAACTCTAACATTAATTAATCTATAGCGGTTTTTCTGCAAGTAGCATAACAAGAGAGAGCAAAAAGGGGAAAAAGAAAAGAAACTGCGGGGGTATGTTCAGTAACAGCTATCGTGATGTTACAACTGCTTTAGCGTTTCTCGGTATGGATTATTTCTAAGTAGGTAAAATAAATACATCCTCGTAAAATTTATTTTAATTTTGTTAATTTAACACAGGCCTGGTCCGCTATACAGTTACTCATAAGAGATTTAAAACATGTATGGAATGGTAAATTACTTTCGAATTACATTTGCGTTAAATATATATATTTTTACACATTAACAATTCCATTTGTGGATTAGACACGCGTGTAAAGAGCATCACGCCTGATTGCCATTTGTAAAAGACAAATTCCTCGACAGAGGTGTCTCCACAGCACAACGAGAATTATTTACGAAATAACATCAGGTAGTTACACCTTAAATCAGAATTTCATGATTAGCAATTCTGTTGATTTGTGAAACAACCGCACACACTCGATTCCCTGGTTCCAACCGAATATATATATATATATATATATATATATATATATATATATATATATATATATATATATATATATATATATATATATATATATATATCACCTTGGCATTCCATGACTTGACAGTGGAAATTTACACACATTTGTGTGTACATACACACATACACCCATACATTATGGTACTTCCTTAAATCATTTGGATTGCGGTTAACATTTTATTTCGTTTTTGTTTTTATTGGATATTCATTTTATTTATGTATTTGTATTATCTTATTTGTTATATTTGCAATGCTGCTAACGGAACATTCACAATTTCATCATTTCCTGTCTTCCTTGTTTACGTGAGTAAAACAAAAAACAACAACAACATAAGCACATATACAATGGTTGGGGTGAAGCCTTCAAGGACTTTGGTGAAACATAAAAAAACGCTACACACTCTAAGACAAATAAATAAATAAATGAATAAAAAAGCAAACAAGTGAACACACATTTGAGTTCTGCCATGCCGAACAAAATATTCCCTTCCCTAAATTTGAAGCTGAAAGTGATATTTTTTATTTCTTTTAAAATGTCTTGTATGTGCTAAATTTTGGGATGGCTTTCTTCGGAATTTGAATATGTAGTGTGTATTACACAGTTCATTAAATATTTAGCTCTAATAGAATTTAAAATTTTATTTAATAAAATATTGGAAAATTTCGTTGAAATCGTCACAACAAATGTATGATATGAATTAATTAAAAATATTGAATTAAAATAAGTAAAATGAATAGTACCCACATCGTCATTACTCACGTTAAGTTAAGATTTCTTTATTGAAAGTCGTTTACTTAGAATTGCCGCTTGCATAGAATAATATTTTTATACCCTTCTATACGGCCAAAACGTGCCTCATAAAAATAACGGGTTTAGAACAACGGTCTTTTTGGACCAAATCCGTTTCACGATATTTTATTTTGATTCGATCTACCGATGTCTTTCCGGCCGTCTGTCAGTCAGCTGGCTTGTGCACACGCTAACACTCGAAGGGAGTATCCGATTTGATCCAAACTACATCGTAATATTATTGTCAAACTTAGATCGAATTCGGATATGAGCAATATCGGTCCACTCGTCTTGGTACGTCCCCCACAAAAGGTCGACGTTTCAAAAAAAAAAAAAAAAAAAAAAAAAAAAAAAAAATTAGCACAGAAAGGAAAAGAATAATCCGATTTTGCTCCAACTTTTAAAATCCTAATATTTGCATCAGTGCTAGGTCAGATGCGAAAATGGACAATGGAAAATGGTTCACTCCATCAAGTACCTCCCCACAAAGGTGAAAAATTGTAAATAATTATAGGGTGAGATGAAAAAACTGCAACAGACTTCAGACTGCTGTCATTTCTAAGCCACTCGTCCGACAGCTGTCCAGTCACAGCTCATTATATTGTTTACAAGCGTACAAAAGCATTTCGGTGAGAATTTTTCAGAAAACGAGTTATTTGTGATGGAATTCAAGCGTGATACTGTGATTTCTTTATATTTGGCTGGAAAAGCACAAGTGGCTATCGTTAGAGCACTCCAGCATTTAAATGTGAATAAATCTTTTGTGTCTCGTACCATCGCTCGTTACCATGATACCGACATTAAGGAAGTGGACGGAAGAAAACAGCAATATCTGCAGAAATGGTTCGAAAAGTAACGAAGCGACTTGATCGAAACCCGTGTCGCAGTGGCCGAAAATGGCTCGTGAGCTGAACGTATTGCAATATTCCATTCGGAAAATACTGAAAAATGGACTCGGGGTGGAGCCATTGAAACTGCAAGAATTTACACCGCAACAGAAGGAAAATAGACTCAAAAGACTTCAAGCGTTGCTTCGCTTGGCTGAAAGTGGTGAACTGTCGAATTTGGTTTCCTCCGATGAGAAAACATTCGTTGTCCAGCAGTTTGTAAACAAGTAAAATGATCGTGTTTACTTGCCAAAGAGGTCAGCTGAAAATGTGTGTCTTCGGTTGGCTACCAAAACTCAAGCGGCGGCCATGATGATCGTGTGAGCCGCCAAAAGAGCCGATGGTCGCTCTCCGCTCGTATTAATCGACCGTGGCATCAGAATAAATGCCGAATATCATCGAGAAAATATTCTGGAGGGTGTATTAAAGCCTTGGGCACGCAAACATTTTGTCCGCAAACCTTGTACATTCTAACAGGACTCAACACCATCGCACTCAGCACGCGCCACCCAAGAGTGGTTACAAAATGAGGTTCCTCGCTTCATTTTCAGTGCACATTGGCCACCAAAATCTCCGGATACTAATCCGATGGACTATTGTATTTGGAGCATTTTGGAAAACAAAGTTGGCACTAAAAAATAAATAATTACCTCAATCAAGCGCTTCGCCGCAGAGTGTGACGGTTTCATTGGCCGTTTGAAGGCCATAATTCGTACCAAAAGTGACCGATTCGAACAAATCTAAACTTTTTCTAAAATTTAGAGCAATTTCCGAAATTTTTTGCTTGCATTCAATGAAATTAAAAAAAAAATTCAAAATTATAGCGTTTAAATTTGTTGCAGTTTTTTTATCTCACTCTGTAGGGAGATGGTTTTGGAAATATATTTTATGTGTCAGAAATGTACTTAAGGGTGAAAAATTTGGTAAAATTTGGTGTTTTAATGTGGAAAAAGTGTTCTAAAATGGTCTTTCGGAAATGTATACAATAGGTGTACGAAAAGTACTAAACGGTACTAATTTTGGCACATATCATGGGAATATAGAAGTGGTATTATGAATTTGTATATTAGGGTAGCTGTGAATGTGAATTTTGAAATTTTGAAGTTCCTATTATAACGCAAATTTGCAACATGTACCAAAGTACCAAATAGAACTGAAATTACGAATTCTGCTATGACAAAGAGTGGGTTTCAAAAGGACAGTTTTTGGAAATACGTGCTATATTCGGTAGGAGTGTTAGAAGCGAACTGGAAATATAAACGTTATGTATTAGGATCACTTTTTACTGGTATTACATTTTTTATTGGTATTACATTTGGTACATGGAGCTGGAAAGGAGCTAGAATTGTGCATTTTGAAATTAAGATATTCACAGTGATGTATGAAATATGTTTATTTTTAAGAAATGAAGGAAGAAAAAAAAAAAAAAAACAAAATTACATAAAATGTAAACCTCTGTGATATGTTTGGATAAAAATAATATTTTTTTCAGGCTCAATGTGAAACGACTTTCTGAATTATAAATGTTATTTTTTTTGGGGTTAAAAACCTAAAATAAGCTTCCGACTCCATTTTCCATTACGAGGGAGAAATATGTTGGAAATATGGCAAGATATCACGTTATCATCTCCAGTAAATGTTAATAAATAATTGAAAATGTTGTAAAATTTATTGTTTTCATACCCTCCACCATAGTATGGAGTGTATATTATGTTTGTCATTCCGTTTGTAACACCTCGAAATACACATTTTAGACCCCACAAAGTACATATATTCCTGATCAGCATAAAATTCTAAGTCGATTTAGCGATGTCCGTCCGTCTGTCTGTTTGTGTCTGTCCGTCTGTGGAAATCACTCTAGCTTCCGAACGAATTGAAGTAGATTGATAAAATTTTACTCAAATGTATGTTATATCTGCAGGACTTTTGGTATTGAAAATGGGCCACGTATAGGTCCACGTTTTGGTATAGCCCGCATATAACGCTACCTCCCGATATTCGGTATTTTAATGATTTTAGCGACATTTTTCACTAGAATTGTTTTAAATTTGCTATTTGAAGTTCGTAATAGATACTACAGTCTAAGACAGAAAATTGTCTATGCAGGCCCACGTCTTCGTATAGCACCCATATAACGGTACCTCCCGATATTCGGTATTTTGATGATTTTAGCGAATTCATTCACCGGAATTGTTTCTAATTTGGTATTTGAAGTTCGTAATGGATAGTACAGCCTAAGACAGGAAATTGTCTGTGCAGGTCCACGTCTTCGTATAGCCCCCATATAACGGTACCTCCCGATATTCGGTATTTTGATGATTTTAGCGACGTTATTCACCGGGTTTGTTTCAAATTTGGTATTTGAAGTTCGTAATGGGTACTACAGCTTAAGACAGAAAATTGTCTATGCAGGTCCACGTCTTCGAGTATAGCCCCCATATAACGGCACCTCCCGATATTCGGTATTTTGATGATTTTATCTACTTTATTACCGATTTTTTTTAAGTTTCGCATTTGAATATTGTATAGGCTTATGATAAATGTTACCTTTGCAGGTCCATGTCGTCGTATAGACCCTAATATGACAGCTACATTCGGTATTTTTAAGATTTTAAAACAATTTTTAACGATTTAATTGTTTTTGAAAATTGCCAAATTCGATCCAAATGGTGGAGGGTATTCAAAGTTTGGCCCAGCCGAACTTACAGCTTTTTTACTTGTTCAAAATTAAAATTCCCTGCCTCTTGTGTTACAAATTCCTCTCCTTTAAAAATGTTTGGTAGAAATATGTTAATATGCGACAAAATTAGCAGTTAAAAAATGACTGACTTTTTAAAAAATTAATTTCCACACATATAACCCCATTTTATTCCTAAGGCTCTTAGCCACTTCTAAACATCTACTTTTGCTAAATGTCTTTTGACTGCATTGAAATGTCACAAACAAAATAACTAACCAAATAGACCTACCACACCCCTCTGGATGCTATAAAAAGAGAATAATTCACCATACAGGTACATTTGAGTGGCATTGTTCGTATGGGGATTTTATAGCTCTGGAATGCTTTAATAAATTTTATGCTCTTTCGAGGACCAGCATGAATAATGTGTCCATCCTGGCGTACCTTACTCATATCTTTTGACCAAGAAATAAATAAACATGGTCAAATTACTTGGCTCGCACAAAAAAGGAAAACGCATTATTAATGTGGCAGCGGCTTGGAGCAAGCAGGAACATCCAACGCTGGCTATAGAAGATGTAATAAATTTCATCTTCATTTATTATTTACCTGAATGCGTATAAATTTATGTTAATTTAATGCTGCTGTTACTTCCTATCTCCACCCCCTTTGTCGTCCCTTGTCCTTTCCCCTTTCTATTCCTTTGCTCTTGATATTGATAAACATTTCTTTATTTTAACGGTCTGTTATTGTAAACCATTTGGCCATGTTATATTATCGGTCAGAATATAAACGATGTTATTCATTGCATTTATAATTTATTTCATTTGTATTTGTGCTGTGAGAGTGAGTGCGTGCTTGTGTGGGATGGTATGGATAGGAAGCTCAGAACATAATTGACCATAAGGTCAGGTTGTTTGCTGATCATCATAATTAACATTTTCATATTTCAATGCATTTATGCAGGGGTAGATGAAATGATGTAATGTTAGAAAAGCAAAGGGATGTGATAGGATAGATAGCAGTTATGGGGTTTCCATTGTTGAAATGGGATGTCTACCTTTATTGAGGAAAAACAATAACAGATTTTCTGGTTTATGACAATATTAGACTCCGTTTGCATTTTGTTTTAAAGAATTGCAAATGAGATCTTATTATATTATCATTTGTACCTATTTTCTCCTTGTGTAAAATTTCAGACAATTTAATTGAAAAATGTGACTAAAATTATCACTGACTGATATGCTGATACATTCCAACTTCGAACTTGACCTGTCTGCAGACAATAGACTGATCTGTTCAAAAATTTAGCTTCCTATCTCTAGTTGTTTTGACTCTAGCGTGATTAAAACAAACGGACAGGGCTAAATCGTCTTAAAATTTTACGCTGATCAAGAATATACAGGGTGAGATAAAAAAACTGCAACAGAGACATAATAGTGCAACGGATTGGAGATTTTTTGGAAATGAAGCACTGGAAATTTTTTAACCATTCTTGGGTGGCGCGTGCTGAGTGCGATGGTGCTGAGTCCTGTTGGAATGTCCAAGGTCTGCGAGCAAAATATTTTCATGTCCAAGGCTTTGATACAACCTCCAGACTATTTTCGCGATAATATTCGGCATTTATTCTGATGCCACGGTCGATTAATACGGGCGCTTGAGTTTTGGTGGCCAACCGAAGGTGCACATTTTCAGCTGACCTCTTGGACAAGTAAACACGATCATTTTGTTTGTTTACAAACTGCTGGACAACGAATGTTTTGCCATCGGAGAAAACCAAATTCGGCAGTTCACCACTTTCGGTCAAGCGAAGCAACTCTTTAGCTCTTTTGAGGCTATTTCCTTTCTGTTGCGGTGTAATTTCTTGCACTTTTTGGAATTTTAATGGCTTCACCCCGGGTTCATTTTTCAATATTTGCGAATGGAATATTGCGATATGTTCAGCTCACGAGCCATTTTTGAGCCACTGCGATGCGAAAGCATTTCTGCTGATGTTGCTGTTTTCTTCCATCCACTTCCTTGACGTCGGGCTACGCTACTACTATCACGGTAACGAGCGGTGGTACGAGACACAAAAGATTTATTCACATTTGAACGCTGGAGTGCTCTGATGATAGCGACTTGTGGGTTTCCAGTCAAATATAAAGAAATCACACTATCACGCTTGAATTCCATCACGAATAACTTTTTTTTTTCTGGAAAATTCTTACCAAAATACTTTTGTACGATTGTAAACAATATAATGAGCCGTCACTGGAATAATTTTAACAGCAGTCGGACGAGTGGCTTAGAAATGAGAGCAGTCTGTACCCTGTACATACTTTGCTAAGTCTTAAATAATTATTTCGATGAGTTACAAACGGAATGACGAACTTAATATACCCATACTATATATGGTGGAGGGTATAAATATACAAAAATAGCTATGCATCGGTCCGCCTTTTGTAATCACGCTAGAGACAAAACGAATTAAGATAGGAAACTAAAATTTTGCACAGATTTGTCTTTCTCTGCAGGCAGGTCAGGCTCGAAGAAGGGCTACATCGGATACTACAGCCTAAGGCAGAAAATTGTCTGTGCAGGTCCACGTCTTCGAATAGCCGCCATATAACGGTACCTCCGATATCCGGTATTTTGACAATTTTAGCCATATTTTTCAATGAAATTGTCTAAAATTCTATACAAGGAGTTCTTTGTGAGTATTTTACTCCCTGAAAGAAAATTGTCTATATACGTTATATCGTGGACCTAAAGGTACCCATATAACGGTACATCTCGATATTCGGTATTTTGATGATTGTAGCCACATTTTTCAATGGAATTGTCTGCGAAATCGTGTAGCCCCAATTCAACGGTACCCCCAGGTATTCAGTAGTTTCATAATTGTAGCCAAATTTTTCAATGAAATTATCTGAAAATCCACCCTAGGAGTTCCTTCTAAGTAATTTTCCACCTGGAAGAGAATTGACTACATACATAGGTCCACGTTTTAATAAAGCACCCATATAAGGGTACCCCACATTGTTGCAAATTTGATGGTATTAGCGATATTCTCCACCGGAATTGTTTCAAATTTCGTAGTTGAAGTGTGGAATCGGTACTACAGCCCATGACAAAAAATTACTTACATATGCAGAACCACGTCTTTGTATAGACCCCACATAACGGTTTTCATTTGAGCGGTAAAACTTTTCAAATCCTGGTGAAGGGAATTAAAAATTTGTCCAGGCCGAACTTATCTGCATACTTATTTGTTTCTTTTATTTTATTTTATTTTATTTTATTTTATTTTCTTTTTTAACTCTACTTTCATAATCTACTCGATTTTTCGTGTAATTATTATACTTCTGTGTATCAATAGTTCAAATTAAGGAATGTTTATTTTGTTAAATTTAGTACACTTTTAGCATAAATTTCCAAAAAATATACCCCTTTCCAAAAACTGAAAATTTTTCGCAATGTGCCAAAACACAGCAATTAGTACTTTTAGTATAATTAATTGCGGATTTCCAAAAATTCGCTTTATCTCAGCTCTACACATCACTCACATTTACATTTTTAAGGTTCTATCTTCAAAGTATTCACCTGGACTTTTAGTAAGTTAGTTATCACAATGTTCTTCTATAGTTGAAAAAAATGGCCATGGCACAGAGTTTCAGTTAAATTTTTTTTAAATATTCTTCCGTTTATTACTTTTATTAAATACTAAATGTCTTGTTTACTTCATGCTTTTAAGAGCTTCATCTCTATGCTTCTAACTGAATTTCTCAAGGTGTTGTTTTAATGGCTGCTAGAAATATTTGGCTAAAGGTAGAAATATTTGGTTTTACAAAATTCACCTAACACTGTTGCTGAATAGTTTTAACTCTCACAGAGAGAGAGAGAGAGAGAGAGAGAGAGAGAGAGAGAGAGAGAGAGTATGCAAGCGTGTTCGTTTGTGTGTTCAACATTGTAGTTTCAAATGAAAATCTAATTAGTTTCATTAATATTAAGTAATTTAATTAAAAAGTAATATAATCTGCATTAACAAAAACGAATTCATATGAATTTTGCTGTTTATGCAACGGTGCTGAAAACAAAGGGCTTCCGAAAAGCACAATGAGTGCATGCAGCGTGCAGCCTTATTCACAAAGTGGTCCGGGTATGACGTTCCTTTTTCTTTTGTAATATGCAAAAAAGCACATATTCACAGTTGCGCTGTATCGCTCTCTGAGTGTGTGTTTGCATTGCCCAGCCATCTCTCTGCCCACCAGTCCAGATGTACTATTGTGGTTATTGCGTAATCTGCTTTAATTGTCCTAATAATATAAGCAGAATTCAAAGGAATTGTAAAAAATTGTTATTTATTTAATTATTGCAGCACGATGTGGTAATTTAATTTATATAAGGTCCATTGGGCAGAAACTTTACTATATTTTATTGTGATAGCGCATTTGAACCATATAAAATTTTAGATGAATGGAATTCGAGAGAAATATGTTATTTCTTAGAAAACTAACAGACATATTCTGTAATTGTTAAAACTTCTTTTGTTTTTGTAACGAAAACAAACAAATGAAGGTTTTGAAAAATAAGCCATGTGTAAAGCTGTTAAAAAGTTACAGAAGAGAGGCCCCATCAAAATACACAAAATCAGACGGTACCGATATGTAGCGGTCTTAATGCGGTTTGTCAAATTCACATACAAATAATTTTTGAATTGTGATCCCAAAATTCTAATTGACTTCAAATTTACAACTCTCAAAATACCTACCCAGAAGAACTATTCATTACAATCGTGTTACTAACCCTTATTTAAGGTCTTTGGAAAGTAAACACTTTTTAATCGACTTCTAGTGGTCAAAAATGACTTTACCGAAGGATATGACCTTTTCAAAATAATGGGTAGGTAACCCCATATTTTTTGATTTTTATATACCCTCTACCATAACACATTTGTAACCCATTGAAATAATAATTTTAGACCCAACAAAGCGCAAAATTTTAAGACGATTTAGCCCTGTGTGTCTTTCCGTCTGTTTTAATCACGCTAGAGTCAAAACGAATTAAGGTATAGAGCTGAAATTTTGCACAGATCTCTCTTTTGTCTGCAGGCAGGTCAAGTTCGAAGATGGGCTATCGGTTCACGATATCGTATAGTCCCCATATGTCCGAACGTTTTCCACCCACGAAGAAACTAAAATGCAAATTTTTAGCCAATTTAGTTTGAAAAGTTTTTAGATCCTCGAAATAAATTAACTCAGAAATAATCTACTTAGATATTTACATACTATAGTCGTGTTATACGCCCTGAAAAAACCAAAAAGTGGCCAAATCCTTGCAAAGATGGTATTTACATAATGAGAACTCAAAACACCAAAATGGGTCGAAATGGATTGTAAAATATGTAAAACCAGTAAAGAAAGTCTTAAAGTCGGGCGGGGCCGACTTTATGATACCCTACACCACTTTGCTAATTTAGTAAAGCTCCACATAACAATTAAAAGTGCAAAATTCCATACTATTAGGACTGATATTACACGTTTGGTGCACAATAAAAGGCAAATCGGACGAAGATATATATGGGAGCTATATCTAAATTTTGACCGATTATCTCCAATTTTAATAGGGTTCGTCCTTGGGCCAAACAAATGATTTGTGCAAAATTTCATCTGGATAGGGCAATAAATGCGAACTGTACTTTGTTCACAAAAATACATGGACAGACGGACAGACGGACATGCATAAATCGACTCAGAATATGATTCTATGCAGATCATCAAAAGGAACTATGGGTCTATCTCGTTTCCTTTTGCCTGTTACAAACAAATGCACAAAGACATAATACCCTGACCACCTTGTGGTGTAGGGTATAAAAAGATAGAAAAATTTTAAACTTATATGTCATTAAAAGTGAACCGACATAACCTATTTTTAACCAATAGTAATTCTTCTCTCTCTCCTTTTTTATTCCCGTTACTTATTCTTCCTAGGAAGAACCAAAAGTCTCCGCCGACTCCTGTGTAGCTGCTCACCCTGAATCCCGAAGAAATCCAAAGTTCAACATTAAATTTCGAAGCTCTATATGTGTATTGTTAAGGCCAATATATAGCCGATAAAAAAAGTTTGGTTCAGAACCCAAAACACTTTTGGAGTTTTGATCAACAAAACGATTTGTGCATGTTCGTCCATCTGTCCGACGGTCTTTCCGTCTGTCCATGCATTGCTGTAAACAATGCTTCGTTCTCATTTATTGTCCAATTGCGATGTGTTTGTCACAAGGACGAACCCAATTGAAAATGGTTATAATCAGTCCAAATTTCAACATAGTCTAGAAGCATCTTTGTCAAATTTTGTGAAAATCGGTTCAGATATAGTTATTATTGGCTAAAAATATATTTGACAATTATTCCGGAGATCGGTTAAGCGTTGGATATATCTTTTTATCCGATTTTACGTTTTTTGTGCACCAAATGTGAAATACCAGCCAGAACAACGTTGGTTTTTGCACGTTCGACGGAATTTAACATAGAAGAAAATACGTCAAATTTCAGATTCAGATGTCGCTATAGCTCTGATATGTATGATTTGCCCGGTTTTAATTTAAGCCTTTCAAAGTCAATGCATGGTCTCTATACCAATGATATTTGGAACTACAAAATAAAAATCTATTTTTTAAATTTAGTGGAAATCGAAAAAGATTGAGATATATTTTCTTCTTCTTCTCCTTTTATATATCTGTAAAAGAGGAAAACGTTGGTATATTTGTTTGTTTGTAATTTATGGACTCAAAAACCGCTGAAGAGATTTTCCTGAAAATTTCTAAGTATATACATTCTAAGGCTATATACATTGTTGAAATTCCACTTGGAATTCGAGATGTATCATCATAGATTTTATGTGCACATATCTATTAGTCGATTACAGATACAGTCTCCAAATTGGGAATGCGTAACAGAATTTGGAACACAAATAAACTCGCAAACATTTTATTGATTCAGATTTGGATATAGCTCCCATATAAATTTTCGGTCGATTTCATGTGTGATGGAATTTGTCTAAAAGACTTGTTTGCCACCTTTGGCAAGAATTATGGCCTTCGAACGGCCAATGAAACCGCCACACACGTATTTTTGGCCCATTCCCAGCGAAGCGCTTGCTTAAGGTGATCGACTTAAATGCTGGAGTGCTCTAACGATAGCCACCTGTGGTTTTCTAGCCAAATATAAAGAAATCACACTATCACTGGAATAATTTCAACAGCTGTCGGACGAGTGGCTTAGAAATGACAACAGTCTGAATTTGGTTGCAGTTTTTATACCCTCCACCATACTATGGAGAGTATATTAACTTTGTCATTCCGTTTGTAACTCCTCGAAATACTCATGTCAGACCCAACAAAGTATATATATTCTTGATCAGCGTAAAATTCTAAGTCGATTTAGCCATGCCCGTCTGTATGTCTCTCTGTCTGTCCGTCTGTCTGTCTGTTGTAATGACACTATCTTTCGAACGAATTGAGATAGAAGGCTAAAATTTTGCACACATGTTTATTTTTCCAGTAGGCAGGTTAAGTTCGTAAATGGACCATGTAGGTCCACGTTTTCATATAGCCTCCATATAACGGTACCTCCCGATATTCGATATTTTGATGATTTTAGCGACATTATTCGCCGGAATTGTTTCAACTTTGGTATTTGAAGTTCGAAATGGATACTACAGCCTACGACAGAAATTTGTCGGTGCAGGTCCACGTCTTCGTATAGCCCCCATATAACGGTACCTCCCTATATTCGGTATTTTGATAATTTTAGCGACATTATTCACCGGAATTGTTTCAAATGTGGTATTTGAGATTCGTAGTGGATACTACAGCCTATGACGGAAAATTGTCTGTGCAGGTCCACGTCTTCGTATAGCCCCCATATAACGGTACCTCCCAAAATTCAGTATTTTGATATTTTGATGTCATTATTCAAATTACGTATTTAGAGTTCGTAATGGGAACTACAGTCTGTGACAGAAAATTGCCTATACAGGCCCAGGTCTTCTTACAGGCCCCATATATCAGTACTTCCCTATATTCGGTATTTTGACGATTTTAGGTACAATACCCACCGAAATTGTTTGAGATGTGGTATTTGAAGTTCGTAATGGATGCTACAGCCTGTTACAGAAAATTGTCTATGCTGGTCCAGGTCTTCGCACAGCTCCGATGTAACGGTACCTCAATATATACGATATTTTGATGATTTTAGCTACATAATTTACCGTTTATTTCAAGTTTCGAATTTGAATATGGCAATGGCTATTGGCAAACAATGCCTACGTAGGTCCACGTCGTATAGGCCCCAATATAACGGCTATATTCGGTATTTTTAAAATTTTAAAAGATTTTTTTAAGGATTTTGTTTTTTGAATATTTCCAAATTCGTTCCATATGGTGTAGGCTTTTCAAAGTTCGGCCCGGTCGAACTTACTGCTTTTTAACTTGTTTAATCTCACCCTGCATAATTCAATCAGGGCTTAAATATAGATACGACATATGCGCTTTGTATGGTTTTCCATTCAATCTACCTAAAGCTCCAATATTCAAAACAATTTCGAATCAATCAATATATTGAAAAATAAGATACCCAATGTATGTCCCTTTATTTTCTTTAAAATACTTCCTTCCTTTGCAAAATTAATGAGAACATTTTGCATCTAATGTTTTTTTTTTGGTAAAATATTTGAATATTAAAATTTTCCTAATTTTCTCAACTCTCAATTAAGCTTTAAGGATTCTTTTTGGATTCTTAGAACGACTTGTTAACGTAAAATTTAATGTCTTGTCAAGTTTTATATTTCGACTTTCCTTCCTTCGTTCTCTTCACCTACCGAGAATTTTGCTGAAATTATCAGTTGTTATTGTCTGGCTTTCGAAGAATTAACCCTAGAGAATTTTTCATCAGGATGTAAGATGGTGGTGGTGTGTGTGTAAATGTAAGTGTGTACTTGTGACAACAATGCCATAATGTAAATGAATGAGTATGGCAAGGGCAAGGACTGTTCATCATGGAGTGGTTTTCCAATGAAAGAGTAAAACTAAAGAAGTTGTGTAGTTATCTCTTCTTGTCATTATGACGCCGACAACGACGACGACGACAATGGTGATGACAATGTTAAAATCTATTCTCTTGGAATAATAATAATTTATTTTTAATTAAACAATTAAAGTTGAATATTACAATGTTAAGTAAATTTCTTGGAAATAGTTAAACATTCACTTTTAAGTTTTCCTCTGGAAAATCCTCCCCCCAGTTCTCATTAAAGTTAAAGCTTTGATAATTTCGGTTCGACAATTTAACATTGAAACCCTCCACAACAACACTAGAACAAGAACAACAAACTAAATATATGTAAATCAACAGATGACCAATAGCAAAGCTAATGGCCAAACACAAACATCCATCTGGCCTCTGTATCTCTCTACACATGCGGAGCTATGTCCTCTGGAGGAAGTTGTGTGCATAAATGTTTACAGAATTTCGAATTGTCTGTGCTTGTTTGTAGGACATTAGAGCCATTAGGAAAGGAGAGACAACATGGTTGAAGCCTAAATATTAAATAAATATTTAATTTGTTTGTCAATGGCTGTGGAATACCCTAGCACACATTGTTTTGGAGAACAGTGGAATAAGGTAGACTTTCGAAACTTTTAAGGAAATTATATTATATAAAATATTAACTATGTTCGTTTTTTTAGTTTACTTCGTTTTGAATTTATTTCTTGTTGGATTCCTAGAAAACTCGAGAAAAAAACGACCCAAGACCACTGTAAACATGTTGACAGGTTTAAATGGAAAATTTATTTATGTCCATGTGTGGCCCATTTAGATGCATGTGTGTGGGCTGAATACATTTTCGTGTTCATTTTTTTCATTCCATTGAGATTCATCTCACTATCCTTAACATATTTTATTCAATATTATATCCTTTCATTTCCAACCTGCCAATACTTTCTTCATGCTTTCCCTTCTTGGCTTTTGCATTTTAATATATTGGAATTGTAAGATGGCAATGTTGAAAACTCCATATCCCCAGCATCGTTACTACATCTCGCTTCCTTAATATCAACACGGAAATTGAAATGATTTTGGTTAAGAACCGGTTATAAAGTGTGCTGTTAGTGGAGAATTTGTGCGTTTGGCTTCTAAAGGTAAATGTATAAAAATGTTTTGCTCAAGTGCGATATTCTGCGAAGGAAACTATATAACTGCGTTGTTGATCAACTTTCAATGTTTGTGAAGGGCATGGCAAAAAACAAAAAAAAAACAAAAAATAAAAATTGAAAATAGGTAAGACTTGGATTTAGGTGAATGGTTCATCATTTTGTTGTAATCAGCTATATCACTGCGTTTACAGACAAAGGAGGACAAGAACAAAAGTTGTAAGTTCCATTTGAAACGAATTTGGCAATTTGTCAAAAAAAATAAAAATATTAAAATAAATATCGAATGTGGTCCCAATGTTAGGGTCTATACGACGACGTGGACCTGAATAGGCAAATGTTGTCATAAGCAATTATAATATTCAAATGCGAAACTTGGAAAAAATTTTAGTGAATGATGTAGCTAAAATCATAAAAATACTGAATATAGGGAGGTACCATTATATGGGGGCTATATCAAAACGTGGACCTGCACAGAAGATTTTCTGTCTTAGGCTGTTATATCCATTACGAACTTTAAATACCAAATTTGAAACATTTCAGGTGAATAATGTTGCCTAAATCATCAAATTACCGAATATTGAGAGGTACCATTATATGGCGGCTGGACCAAAACGTCTACCTATATCGCCCCTTTTCAATATCGAAAGTCCTGCAGACATGATATACATTTGAGCAAAATGTTATAAAACTACTTCATTTCATTCGTAAGCTAGAGTGATTTCCATAGATGGACGGACATCACTAAATCGTCGTAGAATTTTATGCTGATCAGGAATATATATACTTTGTGGGGTCTAAAATGTATATTTCGAAGTGTTATTAACGGAATGACAAACTTAATATATCCTCCATACTATGGTGGAGCGCATAAAAATATATATCGGTGCCGAGTTCCGCCAAATGGAAACGTACGTCACTCCATTTGGGCTGATATAAGCCATTATTTGCAATTGCAATTTGCGAAGGTATTTCCGAGCTCTATAAGATATCTGGTACCAAATATCACTGCTGTCGAATGCAAATTACGAATGTGAGGGACTTTAAACCCCAAATCGGATAAAACATATATATGGAAGGAACCGATTTATACCAAATTTGAAGTACTGGTTTCTAGGATGAATTCAGTCGTAAATGCCAAAATTCAGTCCATTTGGGTTGATATTAGCCATTTGGTGCACAATAAACCTGATATCGGATAAATATATATATGGGAGCTATATCCTTATCTGAATCGATCTCGATAAAATTTGACAGAGGTATTTTCGAGCAGATGTCCGGTACCAAATATCATTCTTCTGGAGTGCATATTACGCATGTGAGGGACTTAAAACCCCAAATCGAATGAAACATGGGAGCTATAGCTATATCTGAACCAATTTTCTCCAAAATTGATGTACTTGCTTGTAGACTGAATTCGGTCAGATGTGCCAAAATTCAGGTCATTTGGACTGATATTGGCTATTTGGTGCACAATTAACCCAAAATCGGTTGAAGATATATATTAGAGCTATATCTACATTTGAACCGTTTCTTGCCAATTTCAATAGGTTTCGTCCTCGGGCCAAACAAATGTTGTATGCAAAAGTTAATCTCAATCGGTTAATAAATGCGACTTTCATTTTGTTCACAAAAATACAGACGGACGGACTGACATGCATAAATTGACTCAGAAAGTAATTCTATGAAGATCCTCAAAAGTAACTATGGGTCTATCTCGCTTCCTTCTCCACGTTACAAACAAATGTAAAAATACATAATACCATTTTCACTATGTGGTGTAGGGTATAAATATCTGTAAAATCCGAAATTTCATCACTTGTGTTATTAGCAACATCCAATACAAATACCGAGTATCGGAAGTGGCTTTAGAAAAATGTTGATTTATTTAACATCCAAATACTGATTTTAAGTAATTCCGTTAAAAATGTAACTAAAATCTATATACTGAACATCGGGAAGTATATAAAGATACTTCTCAAGAAATAAAATCCATTATGGAATCTAAGTACCGAATGTTAAGCTATTCCAGTGAAAACTGAGGCTAAAATCATCGAAATACCGAATATGGGAAGGCACGATTATATGGGGCTATAGGAAAATGTAGATCTATATAGGCATCGTTCTGCCACAAGAGGTAAAACACATAAATTCTTAATGACGAATTTTAAACTATTCCGGCTAAAACTATATGGTTAACTTATGGTTAACTTATGGTTATGAAAACGTAGACCTATATAGACAAACCTCGAAACAACTCTAGCTTAGTAAAAACTATCGGATTTTTTTTTATCTTTTTTTCCAGAGGGAAGTATTTTTACCCTGATTCCGGGAAAGTATTTTTTTCTTGGGGGACGGACCCGCATATTTGACCCAAAATCGATATGGACATATATGTATCATTTAAAAGCTAATGAAAAGAGGTCACATGCTTTGGTTGTTTAGTTTAGAATTATATTGTATATTGATTTTTATTCACCCCTGGTTTGGTCCTGAATTATTTTTTAAAACGTACGCAAACTGGTGCTGGCGCCTTTGACATTTCAACCAGTAATTAGTTGTTTGCAAGCACATATCATTGTGCATATATATGCATATTCTTGCCAAAGGCAATATCGTTACCATCGACCCAAAGTAAGAATAAATAATGTTTATACAGGGTGAGATAAAAAAACTGCAACAAAGTCAGTGAATGAAAGCATAAAATATCGGATATAGCATTAAATTTTAGAATATGTTGATTTGTTCGAATTGGTCACCTTTGTCACGAATTATGACCTTCAAACGGCCAATGAAGCCATCAACCCGAAATGTTGCTCTGCGGTATTTTGGCCCATTCCCGGCGAAGCGCTTGCTTGAGGTGATCGACACTTTGGTATTTTTTAGTGCCAACCTTGCATTCCAAAATACTCCAGATACAATAGTCCAACGGATTGGTATCCGGAGATTTTGGTGGGCATTTTGCGTTGAAAATGAAGCGAGAAACCTCATTTTGTAACCATTCTTGGGTGGCGCGGGCTGAGTTGCCGAGTTCTACTAAATATGCATAGTGGTGTAGGGTATCATATAGTCGGCCCGCCCGACTGTTGGCTTTTCCTTACTGGTTTTATTTAAATTTTCATTACCCTTCAGTCCATTGCTCCTTTCACTCCCATCGGCTGAGCCCCTCTGAGCTAAACAGTGGCAATATAAAACGGTTCCAGATTTGTATCAAAATGATTGATTTTGTTAGACCCGGATTTTTTAAAAATCCCCCAAAACTCAAAAAGGGTTCCATTTTGGGAGTCCACAAAATGTATGCCACATTATATTTGAAACTATAACATTTCTAAAATGCTACAATATGTGTTATAATCTTTCATGGACCCAGAGATACGGGTCTTTGCTATGGACAAAATTTATATCGTTCCGATAATAGACATATTTAAAGCTCTATAAAAGGTACAAGAGAGTCAAATTTAGCTCCGTATTCATTTACTAAAATCTATGACTATTACAAAAAAATGTCTTTAAGGACCTCATTCCAAGTCAACCTCACCAGAATGAGGAAAAGAAGAACGAAACGAAATGAACAATGTAACGGCGAGGACGGCAGGTATAAGAAAACGATGAACACAAAATGGCCTAAAACGTTTGAATTAACATAAACGTGGACATTAAGTTAATTTAATGCAGGATAAGAATGCTCGGCCCGTAAACGGTGTGCCAAGTTATGGGTTTGACAGCAGTGCGTTGTTTTTTTTTTCATTTCTTTCCGTTACTCAACACCCTTCTATGCCATTTTTGCCATTTCCTTCCTTGTTGCCTTGTGTGAAGTTCCTTTTTTAGCATTCCATTATCTTGGCAGTGGATAAAGGGATATATTTGTTGTTGAGATAGCCCATGCTCGGTCACAGTACTCTGCACTGCTTTCATCTGAGAGACAAACTAACAAACAAACGAACGAACAAACAAAGCAAAAAAGGTAACATTTATTTGCGCTTTAACCCAAAGAATTAATTTATTTTTATCTTTTTTTGATCCACCCCAACTCTCTCCGCCGCCCTCCGCTAAAAGTTCATTCATTTGAATGTTTGTTGGTCAATCTTTTGATGGGGCAAAGTCAAGTACACCGGTGACTTTTTCCCAACAATCGGAACCTCCGATAATACCTCCACTTGATAAGAGATTGAAAAGCATTTGTATTTGGGCCTTTGGCTTTGGTTTTTCAATTGAATTGTTTGGGGCCATTCGGATGTTCGGAGATTGCTGCCTGTATTTTTCTTTTTGTTTTTTCTAACTCGAACACACATTAAAACGCACGCTTCCATCACCATTTGGATTATGGTTTCAACTAGAAAAGGGTAAATTGTATTCATGTGACACTTGGGATTACTTGGGTACATGCTAGCGAAATAATTGCTTGCAATCATGCCTAATCGAGGAGAAAGATTCAAATTGTCTTATCGCTTGCGAGAAATGCACATTGGAAATGCCAAAAGGCATTCTATGTAAATTTCACACGCTGAGCGAATTTGTTATTCTAATTTCCTAATGAAATTCATTTCCTAATGTTATTCCATGTCATGGCTGTGAGGAAATTAATTTTATTACTGATGCATGCATTTATGTGTAAACAGATCATTTAAATTAGTTTTATTTTATTTTGAGGTTATGTTAAATATTGGAATTTTACCGAAGGCTTGAATATTATATTGAAATTGGAATTAATATAAATCTCTTTTTTGCCGACGTATAAAAATTGATATTACGTATACGATACTATGTCTGCATTAGAAAGAAAATTTTGCGCTTCAATTGCATCCAAAAATATAAAATTGTCTTCAAGAGTTAAGTCTACATAACTCCTTTCTTGGGAATTTTTATTAAATTATTAGTTATTGTATTGAAATGCAGGTCAAAACGTGCAAGAAAGCCTATATGAAATTAGAGAAGACACGATTATGCGTGATTTGATTTTCATCGTTCATTTCTAGTCTTAGTTTTCAAAATCTTTTTAAAATTAGTATCGTTCGGTTTTGCCGACTGATGTCAGTCAATGTTCTATTATTAACAAATATTTTGTCTTCTGTTATGATTATTTAAACTCTCGTTCCGGACTTAAATAAATATGATATAAATATAGCGACTTGCCAGGTTTGGACTTTATTGGACTATTCACTTTACATGAGATTTTTAGAAAAATTTAACATGTGCGTGAAATCATTATTTTCAAAATCTTGAACCCTTTGTGGGGGAGGTACCAGAAGAAATGATCCGACCTCTACCATCTTTATAACAGATCTTGTTTTAATGGAAATATTGAGATTGCCAAGTCTGAATGGAATTGGATGTTAATTTCGAGTTTTATGAGCTTCGTAAATAGTCAAAATTTTGACCCCTTTTGGGGAGGGTACCAAAAGGAGTGGACCGATACATCCCATTTTCACAGCAGATCTTGTGCTAGTGGAATGTGTGCAATATTAAGAGAACTGGATGCTTATTTCGGATGTTATAATCGTTGGGGAGTAGAAATGGTTCGACCTCTTCCATCTTTATAAACCATTTTGTGATGATAGAAATTTGGAGACGTGCCAAGTCTGAATGGAATTGAATGTTAATTTCGTGTTTTATGAGCTTCATAGATATTGAAAACGTTGACCCCTTTTCTGGGGGAGGTACCAGAAGGAGTAGACCGATATATTCCATCGTCACATCAGACCATTGGTTAATAAAAATATTGGGCGGGTGCGTTTTGAAGACAATCGGGCTCTTATATTACATTTTTAAACGGTTATAATTATTCAAAATTTTGATCCCTTGTGAGGGAGGTACTTGATGGATGTAAATATTAGGATTTGCAAAGTTGGAGTAAAATCGGAATATCCTTTCTCTTTCTGTGCAGTAAAATATTTTCTTTGAAAATGTCGACTCTTTGTGGGGAGGTACCAGAAGGAGTGGATCGATATTGCCCATCTCCGAACTCGATCCAAGTTTGACAATAATATTACAATATACTAAGTGTGGACCAAATCGCATACTCCCTTCAAGAATTATCGTGCGCACAAGCCAGCCAGAGAGACAGATGGACGGACGTCGCTAGATCGATTCGAAGTGCTCTGAAACGGGTTTGGTCCAAAGAGACCTAGGGTCTAAAACCGTTATTTCGATTAGGCACGTTTCGACCGTATCAAGTGTTATATACCCTGTCTAGCCATATGGCTGAGGGTCTAAAAATGTTTCAATTCAATTCGTGTATGCATTTATCTAATGATGTACGCATAAATGGAAATTGCCACCAAATTTATCTTCGTCTACCCAATAAAAAAGCATCTGAAATGTAACGACTCTAATGAGCCCCAAAACAACGACGAATCGCGTCGCATACTGCTTGATGCAAAGGACTTCGCTAGATTCCAATTTTCAATAGCATCTTATAAGCTCAACTCAAAAAAGAAAATCAAACCAATAAGGAAAAGTTAAAAGTCGGGCGGGGCCAACTATATGATACGCTACACCATTATTTATATTTCGTAGAGCTCTCGTAACAAAAAAAAAAAAAAACAAAAAAATATTTGAAGTAGATCATACCACCTATCAACATTTGGCTTTAGAGTTTGGTTTCGGAGGGAAAAAAGGGAACTAATATATGTGAGGCATACAGGGTGAGATGAAAGAAATGCAACCAACTTCAGACTGCTTTCACTTCTAAGCCACTCGTCCGACAGCTGTTGAAATTATTCCAGTGACAGCTCATTATATTGTTCAAAAGCGTACAAAAGCATTTTGGAGAGAATTTTCCAGAAAAAAGTTATTCGTGATGGAATTCCAGCGTGATAGTTTGATTTCTTTATATTTGGTTGGGAAACCATAAGTGGCTACCGTTACAGCACTCTAGTATTTAAATGTGAATGAATCTTTTGTGTCTCGTACCATCGCTCGTTACCGTAATACTGGTAGTGTAGTCCGACGTCAAGGAAGTCGAAAGAAGAAAACAGCATCATCAGCAGAAATGGTTCGAAAAGTAAAGAAGCGACTTGATCGAAACCCGCATCGTAGGTGCCGAAAAATGGCTCGTGAGCTAAACATATCGCAATATTCCATTCGGCAAATATTGAGAAATGATCTCGAGGTGAAGCCATTGAAATTCCAAAAAGTGAAAGAACTTACACCATAACGTAAAGAAAATAGACTCAAAAGAGCTAAAGAGTTTCTTCGCTTGGCCGAAAGTGGTGAACTGCCTAATTTGGTTTACTCCGATGAGAGAACATTTGTTTTTCAGCAGTTTGTGAACAAACAAAATGATCGTGTTTACATGCCAAAGAGATCAGCTGAAAATGTGCACCTTCGGTTGACCACCAGAACTCAAGCGTAAGCCATGGTAATGGTGTGGGCCGCCGTAATAGTCGAGGACCGCTCTGCACTCGTATTAATCGACCGTAGTATCAGAATAAATACTGAATATTATTTCGAAAATATTCTGGTGTATTATGCCTTGGGCACGGAAACATTTTGGCCGCAGACCTTGGACATTCCAACAGGACTCAGCACCATCGCACTCAGCACGTGCCTCCCAAGAATGGTTACAAAATGAGTTTCTCGCTTCATTTCCAGCGCACAATGTCCACCAAAATCTCCGGATACCAATTCCTTGGACTATTGTGCCTTGTTTAATTTTAGAAAACAAGGTTGGCACTAAAAACACTAAAGTGTCGAACCTCAAGCAAGCGCTTCGCCGGGAATGGGCCAAAATACCGCAGGGCAACATTTGGGCAGCGTTTCATTGGCCGTTTGAAGGCCATAATTCGTACCAAAGGCGACCAATTCGAACAAATCAAAACTTATTTTAAAATTTGATGCTATTTCAGATATATTTTGCTTTCATTCAATAAAATAAAAAAAAGAAATAAAAATTATGGCGTTTGACTTTTTTGCAGTTTTTTTTGTTATCTCACCTAATCTGAGAACCTAAACTCAGATCATTTGGACTTATGTTGGCCATTTGGTGCACAAATAACCCGAAATCGGTTGAATATATATGTGAGCTATATCCCACCAGATGATCACCAATTTCAATAGGGTTCGTCTTTTGGCCAAACAAATATTGTTTGCAAAATTTCATCTCAATCAGATAATAAATGCGACCTGCATTTTGTTCACAAGAATAAATAGACGGACAGATGGACTGACATAAATCATAAATGGCATAAATCGACTCAGAAAGTGATTCTTTGAGCATTCTTAGAAGTTACTATGGGTCTATCTTGCTTTCTTCTCCATGTTCGGATATAAAATTTTAACTATTAATCCAATATGTGAACTTTTGATTACATTCAATTCTTTGTAATGTTGTGAGTCCGAATAAAGTTTAATTCATTTTTATCTTGATTACGTAGGATTAATTATACTCAAAATGGGTTACTAGCAGTATTTTTCTGCATTTTTTATTATTTTATTATTATTTATTTATTTATTTTGAAAGCAATCACCATCGTGCAACCAGGATCGAGAACAGATAAGGCTATATAAATTTTTATATAGCCCGCATATATCCTGACCTCCCGAGTTAAGATAATTCTGAGTTCAGAACATAGAGTTCGGAATTGATTCTACCTAGTGACTCAGAACATTGTCTATATAGGTCTACGTTTTCCTAAGGCCCCCAAATAACGGAACCTCCTATATTAAATATTATGGTGACTCAAGCCACGTTTCAACCAACTCAACGGATTTCACTGCCGAAAATTTAACTCGCTGGAATATTAAATGCCTATATTTTCAGTTTCAATGGGTTTCTTTACTTAAAGCTTTTTAAACCCTGCACCACATAGTGGTAAAATAGCATTTATAGTTTTCAAAATAAACGAGGTTGGCAAATTTGCTCAAGTGACCACACTACTACGATTTTAATATCGAATGGTTTATTATATAATTTCCTAAAGGTCCTTATACATATATTGCAGGTGCATACCGTCCCATTGACATAGCCCTGTCCCATATCCTACTTCCAATATTTGAAAATTTGTTACAATTTTCATTTGATAAAAATAAATGCTCAACTGACATTTGCTCTTTTTCATTTCACTTTCTATATATTAAAAAAGTATATAATGCACAGCTTTTTCGTAGAAAAATGTCTGGCACCTTTTGTCGGTTCTACTTCAACGTCATTTTGTTATTTAGCTTAACAAAGGACAATTCAAAGAACAACAACATTTTATTTTATGCCTACATAATTCTGATGAACTGGATTCAATTGATGTTCATAATCGTAAAAAACAAACGAAATTCAATGGAGTGGAACCCAGCGGGAGGGGTAGCAGGCAGCCAGGCGAAGGAAGTATTTCTGTGGTAATGGCATAAAAATTATGTTACAAATTTACGACCGTATTGGAAAAAAAACAAGCAAGCATTGAACCTCAATCAGAAATTGTATCTCAAATTACAGCAGCGGAAAAATGACATGAAGGGAAAGACAGTGAGGGCGATAGAAAGAGCGCGGGAGGAGTTTCCCCCTAAAGCTATAAACTTAAATAAATCGAGTGGTTTTGCTACACAATTATTATAAACGATATCAAGGTTGGATAAAATCATTTGCGGCTCCAATGCCCATAACGTTGTTTTATGACCCAATATTGATACAATTTTTTTTGACATCACTTTCATGATGCTCTCTTTTTTTTGGTATTTAACTATGGCGATAGACATAACTGACAGGTAAAACAAGTTCACAGGTTACCACTTCGCCGTGGAATGTCATAAAATGTGAGACCATGTGCTTTTCGAGGCTTGAATATTATACTCCCCCCCCCCCCCCTCTAGCCATTACACAAAACAACAACGAATGAATAACTTATAAATTAACCATAAATTTCCAATGAATTTTATATTCGAATTCTTCCTTTGTTATCGCCATTCTAGCCCCGTCCCGTTGGCATATTCCTTCTTGAGACTAGACAAAAATATTTTGACGTTCCATTTACTGGCTGAAGTGTTTTGTAAATATTTAAAGGTAAACTTTTTACGACGCTTGAACTTGAAAGAAAAGGTTACGGCTGTGGCAGTGTTGATATTGAAATTATTATCCAATAAATGTATATTTTTGTTGTATTGATGTTTTCCACTTGGGGCCACATTAAAGTTTCGTTACGTGTGTGTTCATAATAGATTAGATTATATGAAGGGTGAGAAGACATGATTAAAAGGGGGAAAGGTTCAATTTAATGACCTTTTGATGTTATAGAGGAAGCATATACGTAAAATTAGTGAAAATAACATTTCTTTGGTTATTTACTCCGACTTATGAAAAAATAAAATGTTTTGGGGAACAATAATGAGAGAGATGGTAGATACCTCATCGGCAAAGCTTGGCTAGAACTATTAAAACATTTAGAACCATGCATAGGCATTTTTCGAACCCTGTACTGATATTTGCATTACGATTCGCTTAGAGATTGTGACTGACTTTAAAGTACCTTAAATCGAGCGATACATCTATATGGAGGCTATTATAAATTATCTTGTGAGAATTTTCCATCTTCACAGCAGATCTTGTGTTAGTGGAAATAATGGGATGTGTGAAATAGGAAGAGAATGCTTATTTCGGATTATATGATTGATTTGGTTATTCAAAATTTTGACCCTTTGTGGGGAGGTACCAGAAGGAGTTCGCAGATAAATATCATCTTCACAACAAATCTTGTGTTAGCAAAAATGATATTTGATATTTTTGAAATTTGGAGAGAGTTGGATGTTTATTTCGTTCTCTTTGAGCCTTTTGATTTTCAAAATCTTGAACCCTATGTGTGGGAGATATTAGATATAGTGGACCGATATATTTTTATTATATTCCATCTTCACAACACACCTTAGGTTAATAAAAATATTGTGATGTGTGTAATTTGAAGACAATCGGACTCTTACATCACATTTTATAAGGGTTATAACTATTCAAAATTTTTACCATTTGTGGTGGAGGTACCAGAAAGAATAGTCCGATCCCTACCATCTTCATAACAGATCTTTTGTTGATGGAAGTATTGAGATGTGCCAAGTCTAAATATGTTCATTTTGCGTTTTATGAGCTTCATGGATATTAAAAATGTTGACCCTTTTGTGGGGGAGGAACCAGAAGGAGTAGACCGACATATTCCATCTTCATATCAGACCTTGGGTTAACAAAAATATTGTGATGTGTGTATTTTGCAGGACATCCGTTTTTTACATAACATTTTATAAGAGTTAAAATTATTCAAAATGTTTACGCTTTGCGGGGTACTCGATGGAGAGGACACGATCATGACCTAGCATTGATGCAAATTTTGATTAAAATCGGATTATTCTTACTCTTTCTGTGCAGTAAATATATTGTTTGAAAATTTCGACCTTTTGTGGGGGAGGTATCAGAAGGAGTTGATCGATAATTACTATTTCCGAATTGGGTCTAAGTTTAATAATTATATTACGATGAACCAAGTTTGGAGTAAATCGGATACTTCCTTCGAGAGTTATCGTGCGCACCAGCCAAACATGAGGACGGACAGACATCGCTAGATCGACTCCAAATGTCCTGAAACGGATTTGGTCCAAAGAGACCTAGGGTCTAACACCGTTAAAGCTTGGTTGTTGGCATAGGCTATAACGTAGCCCTACAGAAAATAATCTATGGGCGTCAAATCGCACGGCCGAGGCAGTCAATTGACTGGGTCATGTTGTGAGATAACATGTTAACCATATTTGGTTTGAAGTTAAGTGATTGTGGCAAACGTTATTTGGTTTGTGGCACCTTCATGTTGGAACCTCACATCCTCCAAGTCCAGGAAATAACTGAATGATAACGGAATGAGCTAGAGTTCTGATGGAGTGCAGCATAGTTGTACCAAAGGGTTTTTGGAAATTCGAACTTTAAGCTTATGAAAAATTCCAAAGTTGCACTAAAATTCTAAAATGGTACCGTTTGGTTTTATGTGGAATTAAGGTTGGAAAGTAAGTGTGATATATGAAGGTGATCTTAGAATGATACTAAATTTGGAACAGTTTGGTGTAGGGTAAACGGATTAAACTGGGATTTCGATTGGTGGAAGATTTGTGACGCGAAAGTTATTAAATAGCACTATATTCGCTACAATTTCCGGTTGGGTGGAAATTTTGCTCGAAATCTTAAATTTGGTATCAGGGTCATATGGGTGTGGATTCGGAAATTTGTACTATAATTGTACGAAAAGTACTGAATGGTACTATATTTGGTATTGGGTAAAGGGAAAAAGATCAAATTAAGAAATTGTATATTTTGATTACTGGCGGTAACTGTGTTTTTAGATTTGACGGTGGTTCGGAAATTCGTCCTATATTTGTACCAAACTAAATTTGGTATTGGGTGGAGCGATAGGGTCTCCGTTGGTATTTGAATTTGAGATATGGAGGTGATATTAGAAATGTGTACTATAATTGTACGAAAATAACTAAATTTTATGTGGATGTCACCATTGATGTATGTGGTAGATAGTAGGAGCTGGTTTTAGCCATGCGTACTATAATTGTCTAATGGTACTAAATTTGGTATAGGAGAAGGTTAAAGAGCTGAAAACTTGAAATTTGATATTAATGTCACAGTTTGTTTTTGAGGTTGAGATATGGATGTGATTTTGGAAGTATATATTATAATTGTATGAAAAGTACTAAATGGTACTTAATTTGATTTTGTTAGAAGGGATAGAGATAAAATTCTGGAATGTGATATTTAGATATATGAGGTTTGAAGGTTGAAAATAAGTACTATAGTTGTTGGAAAAGCACTAAATGGTACTAAATTTGGTTTTAGGTGAAGGGATAGAGCAGAACACTTTATGTTGCCTTAACCGCCGTTGTCTAGTATTGAGATATGCAATGATTTTCCAAATAAGTACTAAAATTAAACGAAATTTTCTCTAAATTTCACTAATATTGGTATTGCATGAAAGTATAGAGTTGAAATCCCGAAATTTAATAATGAGGTCTCTGTTAATATTTGGTAGTGGATTTGCAAATGCGTACTATAATTGTTCGGAAGGTGCTAAATTTTACTTATTTTGTATCACTGTTGGTGAGATGTAGATTCTTTTGGATATGCGTACCAGAGATGGAGTTGAAATTCTGAAATTTGATATTGAGGTTACTGTTAGTTGGATTCTAGGATTTACATATGGAGACATTGAAATAGTTTTGGAAAGAAAAATTGGATGTGGGTCCATTGTATAATGGTTATCAATTTCCTATTATTTTTCCAAAAAAGAAAAACTTGAATAATATATAAAAATTTCTATCAAACTGAACAAAATTGCATTTTGGCATATTCCGTTATCATTGAACGACGCCTCAGCTGAAGCAATATTTTTTGACACTACCGACACTTCTTTGTCTCACTGTATGGGAACATTTTGTACTGTGCCTGCGGTTGAAATTTTTACATTGGACCCTCAATTGATGACAACCATAAAGTGATGACAACCATAAAGAGCTCTAAGGTTGAGGCCACTGAATCTGAATTTCTATCGTAAAATTTAATAATTTCTATTGAGACTTGGGTCGTATGTATTTGTGCATCGAAGTGGATCCAATTTCATAAAGAGCAAAATCGTACAATGCCCCAAAGAAGAATGTAGTTTCCCGCATTAAAAATGCTTCAAGAATCATGGAAGGTCATTCTCAATATCTCTAAGTAATGGACAAAACAGTCTGCTCAAACAATCTGTTATGGTCGAGGTGTCTGAAAAAACAAAAACGTTGAACTGTGCAGAAGAGGAAGATGGCTGTATAGGCTTAAAAGCCGCTGTCAACATGCACCAACGTGGCCATATATCTCTAGAGTGACGAACTTTGCTATGGAGTTTTTGGTACGAACAGTGGTTCTGGCAAGCTGCATTAAATTACCGAACGAACGTTGTGAACCTGATCCCAACATAAGGTGTAGATGAAGTTCTTAATTTTGTGAAAAGTGGAATCTCCCAATCAGATGGTCCACAGTTCCCTTTAGCTCTGAACGAGTCGAATAGATTGTTTAAAGCTAGGGTGGCTGCAAAAGTCGGGCAGGGTCGAATTTTATGATATAATACGCTACTATGCATATTAAGCATCCCTTCTAAATCTGAAAAAGAGTTTTCTAGGCAGTTATTGATATCTTGTAAAGAATATCTTTGTTATGGAGTGCATATTACGGTTCTTATGTCAGAGTCAATTTTAGCGAAATTCGACAAACTTGCTTCTTGGATAAGTTCGATCGTGTATCACAAAATCCTTTCGTTTTGGGTTGATATGTTATCTCCCAAAAACAAACATGCATTTGAACATCGACCATGTAACTGTCACCAAATTTTAGAGAAAATTTGAACGACAGATTTTATCGTTATTTAATTTTTTACATTGTGTAGGGTGTAAAAGGCCTAGTTGATCTTAATGCTATTTTTACTTGTTTTTATACCCTCCACCATACATAGTATGGAGGGTATATTAAGTTCATTATTCCGTTTGTAACTCATCGAAATAATTCTTGATCAGCGTAAAATTCTAAGACAAGTTAGCCCTGTCCGTCTGTTGTAATCACGCTAAAGTCAAAACGGATTAAGATAGAAAACTAAAATTTTGCACAGATCTCTCTTTTGTCTGCAGGCAGGTCAAGTGCGAAGATGGGCTATATTGGTCGACGATATCGTATAGCCCCCATATAACGGCACCCCCGATATCCGTTATTTTGATGATTTTAGCCACATTTTCAATGGAATTGTATGAAAATCCACACAAGGAGTTCTTTGTGACACTTTACCCCCTGAGAAAGAATTGTCTATATAGGTCCACGATATCGTATAGCCCCATTTAACGGTACCTCCCGATATTCGGTATTTTGATGATTTTATCCAAATTTTTTAATAGAATTATCTGAAATCCCACACAAGGAGTTCCTTTTGGGTGCTTTATCCCTTGGAAGATAATTGTCTTTATAGGTCCACGATATCGTATAGCCCCCATATAACGGTACCCTCGTAATCGGTATTTTGACGATTTTAGTCACATTTTTAAATGGAATTGTCTTAAATTCTACACGAAGAGTTATTTGTGAGTACTTTACCCCTAGACATACATTTGTCTATATAGATCCACCATATATCGATATTCCGATATTAGGTATTTTTAAGATTTTAACAGATTTTTTAGTGGATTTTTTTGAAAATGTCCTAATTCGTTCCAAATGGTGGTGGATTCAAATTTCGGCCCGGCCAAACTTATTGCTTTTATACTTGTTTTTCACTTTAACTGCTCAGGGATAATCATAATTTATATGAAATTTTTTAGAAAGGTAGCTTTCCCTGATACTAACTAAAATAAATAAATATTTCAAGTTTGATGAGATTATTATAAAATATCCTATTTTTTATTAAATTATTGGGGGTTATTTTTACGTTTTCCCGGGAATTCCACAATATCCATTAAATAGTTTATTTTATTCTTAGCCATCAAACAAGACGGAAAAATATTCCACCGTTATCCAATAATACCCCAATATTTAACAGGATTCGAAAACCCGACATTCCTTCAAATATTTAAATTCAATTAGCAATATTGAAGAAAAGGAGAAAAACAAACGTTAACCTTCTCAACTTTACAAATTACAATTGGATGTTGCCACCCAATTGCCATATTTCGTCCTTTGCGGTCCTTGGTGGTAAATACCTTCGATTTGATGCTCATATAGAATTCCATTCGGTACATGACATGTTAAAGGCGCATAAATACAACCCTCATTATGCCAATTAGGATGAACGCAAAGAATGAAAAAAAAGAGGGTATGGAATGGGCAAATTGAATCTTGTTGTTGCCATTATTCGAACACCATGGATATGAAAGGAAGCCATTCTCTGTTCGATGGCACAAATAGAAATAACAGAACCCAATAATCGGCTCCACACACAAAAACCCAGCCACACTCCTGGCGAGGATTTAAATGAATACAATATTTATAGGATTTGATGGTATTTCGGTAGCAGAAGCAAAGAGCGCGCGCATGTGTGTGTGTGAATGAGTATATCTGTAAGTGTGATTTTCTAAAGAAGCCCATAAATACTTTCACACGCTTACAAACACACACACACGCACGGATGTTAAATTTCCATCGGATGAATGGTCGGATGGCTAGTCCATCTTATATGGTAATTGGATACTTTACCTCTTCGGTATTATTTAAATTGGTATTGGTGTTGGCAGTAGCTGCTACAGGCGCTGATGATGTCGCTACGACAGCATGACTATGGCTGTGAATGTGGGTGGCGGAGGCAGCGGCGGCGGCGGTGATGTGGCTGCCTGCAGCATTGGTCACCTCAATGCCGGCACGACTTTTACTATCCACATTGCTGCTGCTGAACTCAGTGTCCTCCACTTCGACTGTGTTGACAGTATTTGTTGAGTTGCCTTCGACCAAACCCAGTGTTGTGGTCCGACCCATGGCCATGTTGGTCTTTACATTTGTGAACTTGCCAAAACGTAACCTGAGACGTTTACGTTTCTTCTGGGCCATCAAATCAGGCTAAAAAGAAAAAAATGTTGAAAATAAAGGCGATTAGCTTACAATACAATGACAGATACACACACACACATACTGTAACAGGAATAAAGGACATAAATAACAAACAAATAACAAATATTGGTACGTTGGCTGGTGTTTGCACAGGGCAAGGATGAATGATGAAATAAAAAAAGAAGAACCAAGAATCAACTAACCAAAAGCCAGAGAAATCATGACAATCGGGTTTCCATTGCAGAAACCACAAATTGAAGGCCATAAATGACGGAACAAAAAGAACGTCGACCGACCAAGCGACCTTCCGACCTTCCCACTGACCGCATGCCAAACGGACATAGCAGTTTAGTGGAATAGTTCTTGATTGAATCCTAAATGGGTTATTGAACATGCAAGAAACTTTTTTTCTTTTATTTTGGAAATTCAAATGGTAAGAAATGCTTTTCTTGGAAAAATAATCTGCTCTTAAGTGGTAAGAAAAGGAAGGAGAGATTATTTAACTAACACCATAGTAAAACACCCAATTGAAGGAATGGGAATTCCGAATGAAAGTCAGTCGAGTAAAACCCCAAAATGGTTTGAGTCTTAACCAAAGACGAAAGGTTTTGAGTATTAAGCACTTGGTCTCGCAATATTTAGATATTTAGATACAGCTCTGAAATTGAAAATTCTAGGAACCAAAAAAAGGGATATGAAATTTCATAAAAACAGGTTAAATAGTATCAGTCTGTTTTGTCGTCAGATATACACCCTCAGCCAAACTTAGTTTATTTGAATATACAAGGTAAGATGGAAAAACTGAAACCTACTTCAGACTGCTGTCATTTCTAAGCTACTCGTACGACAGCTGTTAAAATTATTCCAGTGACAGCTCTTTATAAGTTTTTACAAGCGTACAAAAGCATTTAGCGTGATAGTGTGATTTCTTTATATTTGGCTGAAAAATCACAAGTGGCTATCGTTAGAGCACTCCAGCATAATTTTTTTTGTGTCTCGTACCATCGCTCGTTACCGTGATACTGATAGCGCAGCCCGACGTCAAGGAAATGGACCAAAGAAAACAGCAACATCAGCAGAAATGGTTCGAAAAGTAAAGAAGCGACTTGACCGGAAAATGGCTCGTGGGCTGAACATATCGCAATATTCCATTCGACAAATATTGAAAAATGAGCTCAGGATAAAGCCATTGAAATTGAAAGTGCAAGAACTTACACAGCAACGGAAAGAAAATAGACTCAAAAGAGCTAAAGAGTTGCTTCGCTTTGCCGAAAGTGGTGAAGTGTCGAATTTGGTTTTTTTCCGATGAGAAAACATTCGATGTCCATAATTTTGTAAACAAACAAAATAATCGTGTTTACTTGCCGAAGAGGTCAGCTGAAAATGTGCACCTTCGGTTAGCAACCAGAACTCAAGCGACGGCCATGGTGATGGTGTGGGCCGCTATAACAGCCGATGGTCGCTCTCCGCTCGCATTAATCGACGGTTGCATCAAAATAAATGCCGAATATTATCGCGCAAATATTCTGGAGGGTGTATTAAAGCCTTGGGCATGCAAACATTTTGGCCGAAGACCTTCCAACAGAATTCAGCACCATCGCACTCAGCACGCGCCACCCAAGAATGGTTATAAAAAGAGGTTCCTCGCTTCATTTCTAGCGCACAAAGGCCACCATAATCTCTGGATACAAATCCGATGGACTATTGTGTCTGGAGTATTTTGGAAAGCAAGATTAGCACTAAAAATACCAAAGTTTCCATCCCCTCAAGCAAGCGCTTCGCCGGGAATGGGTCAAAATACCGCAGAGCAACATTCAGGCAGCGTGTGAAGGTTTCTTTGGCCGTTTGAAGGCCATAATTCGTACCAAAGGTGACAATTTGTGGGCTTATAGATACCATATTTACATCAAATCTCTGGTCGAGAGAAATGTTAAGATAAGCCAAGTTTGAATAGAACATCTGACATGTTTCGCAAGTTGTGAAAGACATAAGTAAAGAATATTGTGGCCTTTTGTGGGGAAGATAACAGAAGGGGTAGGTGGACATATGTCATCTTAACACAAGATCTTGTGTTAATAAAAATATGTGAAACCTCAAGCAAATCGGATGCTTATGAGAGTTATAAATGTTAACCATATTGAGAGGGCACCACAAGGAGTGGTCAATTCTATCCGTTCTACATACCAGGTCTTGTGTTGGTAAAAATATTGAGATATGCGAAACTCGAACTCTTATTTCATATTTTATAAGAGTTAAAATTATTAGAAAGTGTGACATTTTATGGGGGAGGTACATGATGGAGTATGGGGATATATCCGATGTTGTGTTAATGAAATATTGTAATGTATGAAATTTGAAGAGAATCGATCTCTTATTTTATATTTGATAAGAATCATAAATATTCCAAATTTTGAGCCGTTGTGGGGAAGGTAACAGAAGGTGACTTCAATATAGTCCCTTTATACACCCGATCTTGTGATGGAAGAAATCCTTAAAATAAACATCCGATTCCTTTTAAGCCCGATCACTTTTTATGAGCTATATGGTTATTCAAAATTTCGACCCCTTGTGGGGGAGGTACTTGATGGAGTGTTCCGAAATATTCCATCTTTGCATAACAACTTGTGATAGTAGAAATATTAGGATGTGAAATTTGAAGAGAATCGGATGCTTAATTCGCATTTTAGTACAGTTATAATTATTCAAAATGTTGACCCTTTTTGGGGGATGTACATGATGGAGTTGGTCTATTTTCATACCAGACATAGCACTGACAAAAATATTGGCATTTGCAAAGTTTGTACAAATTCGAATGACCCATTTTCTTTTTATGAGAAAATATTGACCTTTTGTGGGGAAGATACCAGAATGAGTGCACCGATATTGTCCATCTCCGAACTCGATCTAAGTTTAACAATGATATTATGATATACCAAATATGGATCAAATCGGATTCTCCCTTCGAGAGTAATCGTGTGCACCAGCCAGACAGACAGGCGGACACCCCAAGATCAACTCCAAATGTCCTGAATCGGATTCGGTTTAAAAGAGAAGTTAATTCGATGAGGCACTTTTTGGCCGATAAATACCCTCCATAGCCATATGGTTGGGGTCATAAAAAATCAGCAGGGAAAGGTCAAAAGTCGGACGGGGCCAACTATATAATACCCCACACCTCTATATATATTCAGCACAGATCCCGTAATGGGATGAAACAGATATATGGGAGCTAAGCTACATTTGAACTGATTTTGAATTGATTTACACCAGATTCGAAGTACTTGTTTTTAGGCTAAATTCGGTTCAAATGTTCCGAAATACATAATATTTTAATGAAAACTACATATTTGGCGCATAATAAACGAAAAAACTTCAAAATTTAGACTGATTATCTCCAATTGGGCCAAACAAATGATGAATGGGAAATGGGAATGACATGGGAATGGGATACTGATATCCATAAATTCGCTAAGAAAAAGATTCTATGATGATCCTCAAAAGTAACTATGGGTCTATCTCGCTTCCTTATGCATGTTACAAACAAATGCACAAAGACATAATACCCTGTACCACAGAGTGGCGTAGAAATATATATATGGAGCCGGGCCGAACTTTGAATATTCTCCAGTAAATGGAACGAAGTTGGAACTTTTCCAAAATAAAAATCCGTTAACAATTCTATTAAAAACTTAAGAAAGCAGAATATATTATATTGGGGTCTATACGAAAACGTGGGTGTGCACGGACAATTTTTGTTATAGCCATAATAGTGTTCAAATACGAATAATCAAAATTCCGAATTTAGGGAGGAACCGATATATGGGTGCCATAAGAAGGAGTAGACCTGCATAGAAAATTTTATGTCACAGGTTATTACGAACTTTTAATACGAAATTGAATACAGGGAGGTTCAGTTATATGTTGCTATATCTAAACGTGGACATATAAAGCCCATTTTCAATACCAAAAGTCCTGCAAGTCCAAACACACATTTGAGAAAAATTTTATCAATCCACTTCAATTCATTCGGAAGCTAGAGTTATGTCCACAGACGGACAGATAGACTAACGGACATCGTTAAATCGACATAGAATTTTGTGCTGATCAAGAATATATGTACTTTGTGGGGTCTTAAAAGTATATTTCGTTGTGTTACAAACGGAATAGCATACCTCCGTCATACTATGGCGGAGGGTATAAAAAAGGCCATTGAAAAATACTAGTAAAATCATAAAAATGCCGAATATTGGGAGTTGCCGTTATATTGGAGCTTATACAAAGACGCGAACCTGCATAGACAATATTTTTATAGGCCACGACACTACTTAAGTACGAAACAGGAAATAAGTCTAGTGGAGAATGTAGCTAAAATCATCAAAATACCGAATATTGGGACGTACCGTTATATGGGGGCTATGCGAAGCCGTGGACCTGCATGAGCAATTTTCTATTATAGTGCCCATTATTGTGACCCAAATCATTAAAATACGGAAAATCTGCAGGTACAGTTGTATGGGGGCTATACTAAGAGGTGTTCCATTTTCAATACCAAAAGTCCTACAAACCTCACACAGTTCTGATTAAAATTTTATCAACCTACTTTATTTCCATCGGAATCTAGAGTCATTTGCACGGACATCGCTAAATCCACATAGAATTTTATTCTGATCAGCAATATATATACTATGGGGTCCAAAATATATATTTCAAGATGTTACAAACGGAATGATAAACTTAATATATCATCCAAACTATGGTGGAGGGTATGAAAAGGTCAATATCAGAGCGGAAAATCGGATTTCGTTTCTTCAAAAATTTGTGACAAAGTTTCCCTGTCTTCATTTGTATATTTAAAGCAACAACAAACAATGCTAAAAGAATAATTGGAGATAAGACAGGATCAGAAGACTGGTTATAGTAAATCTATTTCGCTTGATTCTTGTATTTGGTCTTATACACTTTAAATCCAAACTTCAAATTATATACAAAACATTACTTAAATACAATAACTTCAGCCATAACCCTTTGGGTATAAAAATTCGGAGGAGTTATGATTCACCATTCGTTTATTGCTTCTGATTCGCTGCTGGTTCGCATATTTAGAACGAAAAAGAAAAAAAAAACTGAAAGAAAACGCTTCTGGCTGTTTGCTTTGCCAACAAAAATTGATAAGACCCTTTATTGTTTGAACTTCTTCGTCTCTACGTCTTCGCGCCAAAGACAATCAAAGCTCAAGTAAAGAAAATTATGAGCAAAGAACAATAAATGGCAAAACTTCAACAATAGCCGGCGAGTGAAATGCATAAATTTGCCTCAAATTGTGGGAAACAATCTCGAAGACAGCAACTGTTTGCAATTCGTTTAGCAATTGCTTAAGACAATTTCTGCACAAATTATGCCAAGCATTCACTGAGAAAAAACAACGACAGCAACAACAACAACAAGAAAGTATCATTTCCAGATGTAATAACTTTTGTGTAGCTTCATTTGCATATTACGTTTGTAGCCGAAAGCTATTTGTTGTGTTTTAGTTGAGTTTTTTGCTCCGTTTGGTTATTTCATCAAAATGAAATGTTAGTGACAACTAATTTGGCTGCTGTAGCAGAAACGGACGTTGTATAATATTTTATTTTTTTTTTAATTGCTCCGTTAGTTATGGTAATGTGTCATCATTAAATTCTTGAAATTTAGGAAAAATAGATACATTTTAATGTGAAATGTCGTCCTATCGCTTAACCTTATCCAAAACTTTATTTTTATATCCTCTACGATAGTATATTAAGTTTGTCATTCCGTTTGTAACACCACGAAATATACATTTTAGACCCCACAAAGCGTACATATATATTCTTAATCAGCATGGAATTCTATGTCGATTCAGCGATGTCCGTCCGTCTGTGGAAATCACTCTAGCTTACGAACGAAATGAAGTAGGTTGATAAAATGTTCCTCTATTTTCTAAAATGTCTGCAGGACTTTTGGTATTGAAAATGGGTCATGTAGGTCCACTATTTGTATAGCCCCCATATAACGGCACCTTCCGATATTCGGTATTTTGATGATTTTAGCGACATTATTCACCGGAATTGTTTCACATTTGGCATTTGAAGTTTGTAATGGTTACTACAGCCTTTGACAGAAAATTGTCCGTGCAGGACATTCACTTCATTTGGGCTGATATTAGGCATTATTTGCACAATAAACCTGAAATCGGATTAAGGATATATATGGGAGCTATATCCAAATCTTAGCCGTTCTCGATAACATTTGGCAAAGAGATCTTGGCAACATTTGACAGCAGTATTTTCGAGCAGTATCGGAAGTGCCGTATCAAATATCATTCTTTTGGAGTACAGATACGCATGAGAAGGACTATTTTGGCCCATTTCCGGCGAAGCGCTTGCTTGAGGTGATCGACACTTTGGTATTTTTTAGTGCCAACCTTGCTTTCCAAAATAATCCAAACACTATAGTCCAACGGATTGGTATCCAGAGATTTTGGTGGCCATTGTGCGCTGGAAATGAAGCGAGGAACCTCATTTTTAACCATTCTAGGGTGGCGCGTGCTGAGTGCGATGGTGTTGAGTCCTGTTGGAATGTCTAAGGACAAAATGTTTGCCCAAGGCCTCAATACACCCTCCATAATATTTTCGCGATAATACTCGGTATTTATTCTGATGCCACGGTCAATTAATACGAACGGAGAGCGACCATCGGCTGTTATGGCGGCTCACACCATCACTATGGCCGGCACTTGAGTTCTGGTGGCCAACCGAAGGTGCACATTTTCAGCTGACTTCTTTGGCAAGTAAACACGATCAAGTTTTGGTTTACAAACTGCTGGGAAACGAATGTTTTCTCATCGGAGAAAACTAAATTCGGCAGTTCACCATTTTCGGCCAAGCGGTCTACGCTACCAGTATCACGGTATTGAGCGATGGTACAAGACACAAAAGATTTATTCACATTTAAATGCTGGAGTGCTTTAACGACAGCCACTTGTAACAGCTTCTCGAATTTTATTTTATACTAGCTGAACCCGGTGCGCTTCGCTACCCCTTTTGATTTTATATGCATTGAACATTTTATTTACGAATATATGTTGGTTAAAAAAAAAAAAAACAAATTTAAAAATTAAAAAAAATTATTGCACTACTTTAATGCGTAATAAACAAAACCATTAGAAAAGCAGTAACATGACATACATACACGAAGGGTTTGTCCTTCGGATTTATTTATTTCATAGCAAATACCAAGCGTGCAGTAAACTGCAATACTTTGAAGTTGAGTGGCATTTCTATTGCAATTAGTGAATTCGAGATAGCAACATACATGTTAGCTGCATAACAAGTATGAAATCGGCCGAAATATATATGTTATAAAACCCAAACCTCTGACTGATTTCAATATAATTTGGCAATTTTTTCTGGTGCCAGATTTCGTCTCTCTCGCTTTGGGTGCATCAAATATGTGAAATCGGCTGAGTATATATATATATATATATATATATATATATATATATATATATATATATATATATATATATATATATATATATATATATATATATATATGTCAAATTTATTTTTGTACCAAATTTAACAAAAACACAATTATGGAAAAGAATGACATATAAAAATTTAAAAAATCCAATCAATTGTTTTCGAAATTGACTTTCCATAGACTTTCCCAATTAATTGCATATCCTCTTAGTGGTTTAAACAAAGACGTAGAAGTGTAAAGATGGGACAAGACAGAGTCAAGATATGGCAACCCTGTGAAAATACCTCTGTTGTTATGATATCGTAATAACATAGTTAGCAATGTTATGCGATTTAAACCGCTTAGGCAATATGCAATTAATTTGGAAAGTCTATGGAACAGAATTTCGAAACCCAATTTTTGGATTTTTCAAATTCTTGTTTGTCTTATATTTCTATAAATGGGGTTTTTTATATTAACATGGTCCTGTCATAAGCTGTTATCTGGATAGTATAGACACAAACCGTTTGCTCAAAATGCATTTTGTCTAGTCTTTACCATTTTAGGTCTTTGGTTTAAATTGCTTAACATTGGTCACTATGTTGTTACGATATCATAACAACAGAGGTATTTACACCTGGTGACAATATTTTGACTCTGTCGTGTCCTTTATTATTTTAGGTCTTTGCTATAGGTTCTAGATTCCCCAAGGAGTAGGGAGAGAATCGCAATGAGAAGAGCTTTCACTTATTTGTGGTTTTACTACTTTCCAAACAAGACAGTAAATCCTTAACTATATGCGAACAAATATAAACTTCAGTAAGGTTGGCTATTCTGAGGGTGCTAGGGAAGTATCCATTATATCTTCCAATGATAAATTTTGCATTTCAACAGTGTAGGAACATTGAATTATGATTCAATATTAGATTTATCTTCAAAGACCCAGAAATTTGGCTCAAGTCTAAATATTTGTTATCTAATTTTTTTTTCAAGCCAACATTTTATGCCGAAATCCAAATTTTACTTCCCACTGCTTTTGGATGAGATTTAAATTTAATTTACTAAAATTGATTGTTTGTTCATAATGAACTTAGGGTAGCCGGAAATGTGTCAATATCCAACTGACAGCTATGTTTCTTATTGGCATAATTATTTTTGTGGCACGTGCTTAACGCTTCGAATGCTAAGTACACCACGACAACAGCAGCAACAACAACAACGATAACAATTTAATAATTTTATTCCATTGATGACACAATTAATACATTTGAGGAGCATCCAGTGATCCAAGTTGCTTTAATAAAAAGTTTATCTAAAAAGTTTCCTACCAAACAAAAAGAACGAAAAACAAGTAAAAAAACATTAAGTTCGGCCGGGCCAAACTTTTAATACCCTCCACCTTAGGGTAAAAGAAACATTAGAAGAAATGTGGCAAAAACCATTAAAATGCCGATTATGGGGAGGTACCGTTATATGGGGGCTATACCAAAACGTGGACCTATAATTACAATGTTTCGCCACCGGAGCTGGAACCCATTATGACCAACAAATACCGATTTTCAGACAAATCCGTAAAAAAATGTGGTAAAAAAACTAAAATACTAAATATCGGGAGGTACCTTTATATGGGGGCTATACCACAACGTGGACCTATACATGCAATGTTTTGCCACACGCTCAAGGACCCGCTATGACCTACAAATACCAATTTTAAGACAAATCCGTGAAAAAATGTGGCATAAATCATTAAAATACCGAATATCGGGAGCTACCGTTATATGGGGACTATACCAAATTATGGACCCATACATGCAATGTTCCGCCACCGGAGCTGGAAACCATTATGACCCACAAATACCAATTTTTAGACAAATCGGTGAAAAAATGTGGTAAAAAAAACTAAAATACTAAATATCGGGAGGTACCTTTATATGGGGGCTATACCACAACGTGGACCTATACATGCAATGTTTTGCCACACGCTCAGGGACCCGCTATGACCTACAAATACCAATTTTAAGACAAATCCGTGAAAAAATGTGGCATAAATCATCAAAATACCGAATATCGGGAGGTACCGTTATATGGGGACTATACCAGAACGTGGACCGATATATCTCATTTTCAATACCAACCATCCTAGACACAATGCAAATAGCTCTGCTAAATTTTGGAGCTCTACGTCAAATAATGTGGGCTGTATCGTGATTTCAACAGACAGGCAGACAGACGGACAGACAGACAGACAGACAGACGGACAGACAGACGGACATCGTTAAATCGACTTAGAATTTTATGCTGATTATGAATATATATACTTTATGGGGTCTAAAATGAATATTTAGGGATGTTACAAACGGAATGACAAAGTTAATATACCCTCCTTTCCAAGCTGGAGGGTATAAAAAAACAACCTGAATCCAAAATACTAACAACAAATGTTGGGATCTAAATTCAATAAAAAAGGAAAAGAAAGTAGCAAAGCAAAAGAAATAGAAAAAAATACGACAAAAAACAATAAGCGTTTTTCATAAGAGAACCAAAAAAAAAAACATATTTAGAAATAATCCTCAATTTGCACGCAAATGAAATTTTATGAAAGTTTTCTTTTTCTTACGATTGTTCTATAGCCGATTGTTCTTCCTCCCTCGCCCCTTCTACCTACCGACCACATGTATCGATAGGTTATTGCTGGCCTCCAGAATTATGTTGTCTATGGTGGAAATTGTTGCTGTAAATTCATAGCGCTGCCGTTCTATGAAAGAGGATTCGTTCCTTATAAATTTGTGGTCTTTTTCTATAAGCTTTTCTTGGATTTACTTTATATCATCCTCAAGCACTTGGCAATTTTCTCTGGCATGGCATAATAATCATGGTCACCAATATAATGCCAGTTTGTGTTTTTTTCTTTCTTTTTTTGGTTAGCCATCAAATTGGACAGGGAGTGGGCGGGAATTGGAAGAACGATTGCGGCAAGCCGTGTGTGTGGGTGTGGGTGCAGCGGAGGGGGTAACAAATAATTGGAATAAATACCAGAAGAAAAGGAAGCAGAAGATGAAATTTCCCTATGCCTAGGGTTAGGTTTTGTCCCATTTCAACGATTGCTTGGTATTGGTTTATTTCCTTCTGTAAAAATTCGAATTTATCTTGGGTTTGTGAGCTGCAACATGGCCTAAAGGCTCTCTAGTTTTTGGTATTTGAAGTTTTTTTTGTTGGATGGTTTGGTTATGCTATTGCCTTGTTTTTGTTTTTTCTTCTTCTTAGACTACGAAAAGTTCTCGAGCTACAAAATTGCCATGAATGCTAAGCAAATTTTACGACACAAATGTGTCACTTCTGTGTGATTGGTAGAATTTTAAAGCGTATCTGTGTGTGTGAGTGCGTTTGGTATGAAAATTAAAGAATAATGAAGGAGGTTTCAAAGGCTTAGTGAAAATTGAAATTGCATGATGATCAGAGGTATTATTTCTTTTTTTTTGGTTTGGGAAGAGTGTATTTAAAAGTCAAGGTAAAAACTTTGTAGAGTTGAATTGCGGAAAGAGAAAAGAGGTTTCAAGGGATCGGTAGTAAACATTTATTAAAGGGACGTTATGGAGTGGAACATGAATTTATGTTGACAATGAATTGAAATAACGTTTTCCTGAATCCGAAAGGTCAAAGTGTTTTTTTTTTCTGAGAATTTCACCAGTAAAGAGGGGACCCGAGACAGGCAGGCCGAATTTATTAGAGCAAACAGCAACCCTATATTAGGAATTTATATCGATTTCGTGTTACGGATTTTAAGCGATTTAAATTTGAAATCGGATGGAACCAATATATGTGTGCTATATTTTCATCTTATCGATTTCCGATAAATTTTACATGTTTATACCCTACACCACAAGTTGGTCAGGGTATTATGTCTTTGTGCATTTGTTTGTAACAGGCAAAAGGAAACGAGATAGACCCATAGTTCCTTTTGATGATCTGCATAGAATCACTTTCTGAGTGCAGTCCGTCCGTCTGTCCATGTATTCTTGTCTTGCAGGTCGCATTTATTATCCGATTGAGATGAAATTTTCCAAACAACATTTGTTTGGCCCAAGAACGAACCCTATTGAAATTGGAGATAATCGGCTATAAATTAGATATAGCTCCCATATATATCTTCGTCCGATTTGCCTTTTATTGTGCACCAAACGTGTAATATCAGCCCGAATAGTATGGAATTTTGCACATACAACCAAATTAGGCCTAAAAATAAGTATGCCAAATTTGATCGAAATCGGTTCAGATATATCTATAGCTCCCATATATGTTGTTCATCCGATTTGTTATTTTTGTCCTCCGCAGCCGTAATATGCACTCTGTAAAAACAATATTTGGGGAAATATATCAAATGCAGCTCAGAAATACCTTTGCTAAATTTTATTGAGATCGGTTCAGATTTGGATATAGCTCCCATATATAACTTCGTCCGATTTACATTTTATTGTGCACCAAACGTCTTATATTTGCCCAAATGGGATGGAATTTGGCACATACCACCAAATTGAGTCTGGAAGCTAGTATGCCAAATTTGGTGAAGATCGGTTCAAATATAGCTATAGCTCCCATATATATTGTTCATCCGATTTGTTGTATTTGTTACCCACAGCCGTAATATGCACTCCGTAACAACGATATTCAGGGAAATATATCAAATACAGCTCAGAAATATATTTGCCAAATTTTATCGAGATCGGTTCAGATTTGGATATAGCTCCCATTTATATCTTTATCTGATTTCAAAATAATTTGCATCAAATGGGCAATACAAGTCCGAATTTAAAAGATACAAATGCTTCGGCATATTTAGTCCTTTGAATTTTAAATTATAATTATAATCATAGCGTGTATGATTGAATTCTCCTATTAAAACATATAATTGTTATGTGGAGCTCTACTAAATTAGCAAAGTGGTGTAGGGTATCATAAAATCGGCCCCGCCCGACTTTAGGACTTTCTATACTGGTTTTATGTTGTATGTGTCCTCTCGCAGCAAATATCGTCGTGATTAAGTGCATGTTATGATTTAGAGACTTAAATTAAAATCGTGTGAAAGACAGAAATCGGAGCTGTAGTTATATCTCAACCGACTTTTACCAAATTGAATGTACAGGGTGACATGAAAAAACTGCAACCAACTTAAGACTGCTGTCATTTCTATGCCACTCGTACGACAGCTGTTGAACTTATTCCAGTGACAGCTCTTTATAAATTTTTACAAGCGTACAAAAGCATTTTGGCGAGAATTTTCCAGAAAAAAAGTTATTCTTGATGGAATTTAAGCGTTATAGTGTGATTTCTTTATATTTGGTTGGAAAACCACAAGTGGCTATCGTTAGAGCACTCCAGCATTTTAATGTGAATAAATTATTTGTGTCTCGTGCTCGTTACCGTGATACTGGTAGCGTAGCCCAATGTCAAGGAAGTGGATGGAAAAAAACAGCAACATTAGCAGAAATGCTTCGAAAAGTAAAGAAGCGACTTGAACGAAACCCGCGTCATAGCGGCCGAAAAATGGCTCGTGAGCTGAATATAACGCAATATTCCATTCGGCAAATATTGAAAAATGAGCCAAAATTAGCCATTGAAATTCCAACAAGTGCAAGAACTTGTACCGCAACCGAAAGGAAATATACTGAAAAGAGCTAAAGAGTTGCTTCGCTTGGTCGAAATTGGTAAACTGCCGAATTTGGGTTTCTCCGATAAGAAAACATTCGTTGTCCAGCGGTTTGTAAACAAACAAAATGATCGTGTTTACTTGCCAAAGAGGTCAGCTGAAAATGTGTACCATATTGGCTACCACAACTCAAGCGCCGGCCATGGTGTTGGTGTGGGCCTCCATAACACATTGTGTCTGGAGTATTTTTGAAAGCAAGGTTGGCACTAAGAAATACCAAAGTGTCGACCACCTCAAGCAAGTGCAACATCCGGGCAGCGTGTTACGGTTTCATTGGCCGTTTGAAGACCATAATTCGTGCCAAAGGTGACCAATTCCAACAAATCTAAAGTTATTCCAGAATTTGATGCTACTTCCGACATTTTTGCTTTCAGTCAACAAAATCTAAAAAGAAATGTAAAAATTATGGTTTTTGACTTACCCTGGTTGCTTCAATAGTGTCTTCCTATGCGTCCATTGAAGCGGACGTTGTCTAAACGAAGATGAGCTTTGGTAATAATAATCCAAAATTATTAACTCGCACGACCTAGGCAGACAACTGGCCGGCCTCGAACGTGAAACACAATGTTCCCAGAACTACTGCTGTGTTGCAACCACATGTTGTTAAAGTTAAGAATTTTAGACAAAATATTTGGGAATCATTGCTTCTGGTCAATCTTTGCTCCTAAATCGACAATTTTTTTGGTAATCATTGAGCTATATTCACCATTTGAAAATTTAAAAAAAAAATCACGTTGAAAAATACTGCTAAAACCATAAAAATACCGAATATAGAGAGTTACTTACATAGCGACATCTACGAAGATCTGGATCTGTACAAGCAATTTTTGTCACAGGCCATTACGATATTCAAATACGAAACTTGAAACAATTTCGCTAATAAAGCCACAAAAATTATAATTATAGCGAATAGAAGGAGGTATCATTATATGGATACGAAGACGAAAACCTGCATACGCAAATATGTGGTCACTAATGCCTCTAAAATCGTCAAAATACCGAATATAGGAAGATACGGTTATTGGGGGCAATACAAAGGGATGGACATGTATCAGCAATTTTCTCTCATATTATTGTTTGGTAGGTACTTCAAATTCCAATGAAAAGCGTGACAGTGAAAAGTATGTGTGTGAAATACCAAAAATCTGGAGATACGGAGACCAGAACTCAGACCTATATGGAAATTTTTATGCAAGGATGTTTCTAACATAATGTGAACATATGCTGCCAATTTATAGCAAATTCGTGTTAAAATTGCGACTAAAACACCCAAAATTCCTTAAACATTTGCCTACAGTTACATGTGGGCTATACCAAAACGTGGACCTATATAGCCCATTGTTAGTACCAGAACAACTAATAGAATGATGTATTTTAGTGAGATAGGGATCGCATATGCAGAAAATATTTAATGCAATTTTTTTTTAAACGATCATATAAATAAATATAATTTTGTTTTGGTTTGTTTCAAATTATGGGAAAAACGGATTGTAACAAAAAGTTATCCGCATTGTCACCTAGTGCGACAATAAATCTGTAAATGAGTCTTGGTTCGAACTGTTAGTACTGACCTCGGTAATCACAAAAATCCAATGAAAAGAAAAAACACATCTAAGCACTTGACCTTTCATAACCCAAAGGCAGAATTATGTGGTTCAAATATTTATGGGTTTATTTAGAATGACCCAAGTCTACATTTCTTCTCCTTCCCCTCCCCACCCCTCCTGCATTGTGGACGACACATGGTCATAAGTGAGTGTTTGAATATTTTAAAGACAAAAGTTCATTTGGATCCATGAATTTCTTTTTGTTTTGTTGGAAAATAAAGAGAATACATCATGCATTTATGTATGGGCAAACATCAGGCCGAGCAACTCAACCCTTAACGAGAATATGGCCTAAGAACATTTTTGTTTGTTTTTTATTGGCAAACTACTCACCCCGTATGTATGTTTGTGTGTGTGTTGGCTTTTGATGTAATTGGAGTTTATGTCTCGAAAGCATGGCAATGTGACATTTTTCGGTTTTGCATTTCCTTTTCTTTTGTTGGTTTAGCTGGTCACCCCATCTAATCGCCCGCTTTCACTCGGTGAGAGGATAAAATTTATTTATGGTTTATTTCTTGTTTTGTGCAAAATTGACTCTTGACCATTGTTGGAATTATGAATCGATTTATTGCGTACATACATACAAATTATGTTGAACAACAGCAACAGCAAGGGTCTCGGGATGGAGATGGGGGCTATTATTGGCATGGCTTAATCACACCACCAGTTCTCATTTGTGTTCTGAGATTTAATTTCGAAATCCTCTTGGTCAACAGTAGGAGAGATTAAGTTTCGGGGGTAGGGATTAAGGCTACATGAAATGTTATTGTTTCGACTTTGGCATATGGCAATAACAAGAATTGGACAAGTTTATGCATGAAACGGAGAGATGTTATTATGGCATGTCGTCTAAATCCTCTGGTCGTGCATTCATTTTAATAAATTGATGTCGTCGGTCTGTTAGCATGTGGGAAGCTTGTTAGTATTTGCATGAAATTTATTAGTTATATGGACTTAGATGTACAACGAGTAGATTTATAAAAACAAATGATAAATCGGGTTTATTCGTATAATGGATTCGTCGGAAAATCTGGCTAAAATCTTAAAAAGATCCAAAATGGCGTGAAACCATTATATGGGGGCTATACCAAAACGTGTGTTTACATTGATTTTTTTGTACAGATCGGCGAGAACTACAAGTTTGAAATTATAGCTAACTCCGTTGTAAAATATTCAAAAAGCTTATAATCGGTTACCATTTGAACCATTGAAAACGTGGACCGATACATTCCATATTCAATACCATAAAAATGATAAATAAAGTATGATTTTAATCTGAAATGCATTGAAAAGATAGATGATCACAACAGTTAAGTTTTCTGTGTTTTTATACCCTCTTCCATAGTATGGAGGGTATATTAAGTTTGTCATTCCGTTTGTAACACCTCCAAATATACAATTTAGACCCCACAAGTATATAAATATACTGATCAGCATAAAATTCTATGTCGTTTTAACGATGACGCCGATCTGTGGAAACCACTCTAGCTTCCGAACAAATTGAAGTAGGTTGATTAACTTTAACTCTAATGTATGTTACGTCTGCAGTGGGTCCAAGATTAGGTATAGCCCCCATATAACTGTACCTCCCAATATTCGATACTTTTATGATTTAAGCGACATTATTCGCCAGATTCGTTTCAATCTTCGTATTTGAACTTCCTAATGGATACTACAGTCTACAACAGAAAATTGACAATGTACAGGGTGAGATGAAAAAACTTCAACTAACTTCAGACTGCTGTCATTACTCAGTCACTCGTCCGACAGCTGTTAAAATTATTCCTGTGACAGCTCATTATATTGCCCACAAGCGTAGAAAAGCATTTTGGTGAGAATTTTCCAGAAAAAAGTTATTCGTGATGGAATTTAAGCGTGATAGTGTGATTTCTTTATACTTAGCTGGCAAATCAAACAAGTGGCTATCGTTAAAGCACTCCAGCATTTAAATGTGAATAAATCTTTTGTGTCTCGTACCATCGCTCCTTACCGTGATATTCGTAGCGTAGCCCGACGTCAGGGAAGAAAATAACAATATCAGTAGAAATGGTTCGAAAAGTAAAGAAGCGACTTGATCGAAACCCGTGTCGTAGTGGCCGAAAAGTGGCTCGTGAGCTGAACATATCGCAATATTTCAATCGGCAAATATTGAAAAATGAGCTCGGGGCAAAGTCATTGAAATTCCAACAAGTGCAAGAAATTACACTGCAACAGAAATGGAATAGACTCAAAGAGCTGAAGAGTTGCTTCGCTTTGTCGAAAGTGGTGAATTGCCGAATCGGTTTTTCTCGAATGAGAAAACATTCGTTGTCAAGCAGTTTGTAAACAAACGAAATGATCGTGTTTACTTGCCAAAGAGGTCAGCTGAAAACCTGCACCTTCGGTTGGCCACCAGAACTCAACTATGGTGATGGTGTGGGCCGCCATAACAGCCGCTCGTATTATTCTCGCGAAAATATTCTGGAGGGTTATTAAAGCCTTGGGCACGCAAACATTTTGGCCATAGACCTTGGACATTCCAACAGTACTCAGCACCATTGCACAAGGATGGTTACTAAACGAGGTTCCTCGCTTTATTTCCAGCGCACAATGGCCACCAAAATCTCCGGATATCAATCCGTTGGACTAGTGTGTCTGAACTATTTTAGAAAGCAAGGTTGGCAATAAAAAAACCAAGGTGTCGATCACCTCAACCCTATATGTTTAAACATTTATAAATATTTCGCATTTTATGGAGGAAAATATTGTATTTTAAAAAAAATGACACTATATGCAGCAAAGGAAAAGAATTTTGTAATATGTAATTTTTATACCCTCCACTTGGAAAGGAGGGTATATTAAATTTGCCATTCCGTTTATAACATGTCTAAATATTCGTCGTAGATCCCATAAAGTATATATATTCATAATCAGCATAAAATTGTTGAAATCACGATACAGGCCATTTTATTTGACGTAAAGCGAGCTGAATAATTTGTATTGTGACTAGGATGGTTGGTATTGAAAATGAGATATATCCGTCCACGTTTTGGTATAGTCCCCTTATAACGGTACCTTCCAATATTCGGTATGTTGATGATTTTTGTCACATTTTTTCATGGATTTATTTAAAAATTGATATTTGTTGGTCATAATGGGTTCTAGCATCGGTGGCAAAACATTGCATGTGTAGGTCTGCGATTTGGTATAGACCGCATATAATGGAGGTACCATTACCGATATGCGGTATTTTTATGGTTTTTGTCACATTTTTTTCACGGATTTGTCTAAATATTGGTATTTGTTGGTCATAATGGGTTCTGGCTGCGGTGGCGAAACATTGCAGGTATAGGTCCACGTTTTGGTATAGCCCCCATATAACGGTATCTCCCCATATTCGGTATTTTGATGATTTTTGCCACATTTTTTATGGATTTGTCTAAATATTAGTATTTGTTGGTCATAATGGGTTCTAGCTCCGGTGGCGAAACATTGCATGTATAAGTCGACGTTTTGGTATAACCCCCATATAACGGTACCTCCCGATATTCGGTATTTTGATGATATTTGCCAGATTTTCCCACGAATATGTCTTAAAATTAGTATTTGTGGATCATAATTGGTTCTAATGTTTCCATTACCTTAAGGTGGAGGGTATTAAAAGTTCTGCCCGGCCGAACTTAATGTTTTTTTCTAGTTAAATATTATCATAACGTTGAAAAAAATATCTTTAAATTAACACAATTTCAGTGAAAAGCAAATGTTGTAATCCCCCAATTTGCCTTTTTGCCAAAGGGATACTATCCCACCATTCTTGTTCCCTTCTGCGCGGAGTGGGGTTTTGCAAACAAATCTTGCTAGTGTGCTCATCTTACCATTAATCTCTATTGGAAATAGAGATAGAGTCAATATGTATTAGCAATTGTACTTGGCTCATGCTACTAGATATCCGATTTTCTTGGAACTAAAAGGAAACAAACAAAAAAACTAAACTTATTGGTTCAAAGTAATTTGTGTCGGATACTTTTAATTCGTTTTCTTGACAAACTAATATTGTTAAATACTTATGTTGGCAAAAGTGAATGCAAACCATTCATGTGGAAGTAATTGGTCCGATGACCACCTGCAGTCACAATAAAATTCTTCTGAATAGTAGTGTTAACTCTTGGTTTTTATGGTGGTGAATGTGTAGGTGTATGTGTATGTGAGTGTTAGTGAGCGGTGTGGTGTGAGGCCGTTAATATAGCCGATAATTCCAACAAATATGTTGCTCACATTATGGCATTACTTTGGCAAAGAACAATCGCCACAATCCTATTAAACTTCTCCTATGTTGAGGGGAAAGAAAATCGAGGGTGGTTTGTTATGTCAGGCCTTTGCCAATAAAGTTAAGATAAACTGTGCATTTTGTTACAGACATTCATTTGCTTCTATTTGGTTTAGTAGTAACTTTTATTATTCTTTTTTATTTTGTTAGTTTTCGTGGCATACGAATAGACGGCATTTCGTTTGGAGGTTGCCAAAAACTTTTCTTTATTAGCTCTTGCAAATCATTTCAATTGGGAGAATTTATCATAATCGACCATTCGTTGCGTCTGGATTCACGCACAATTGGCTCTAACAATAAGTTGCAGTTATGCGACAAGTGAGCAATAGAAAGTTTTCCATGCATTCGAAATGAAATTGTCTTTGGAGAATTTAAGGTAAATTATATGAAAATAAAAGCTACATGGATTTCAAGTGAAAGAAATATTCTCCACGGGAAAATAAGGTCATGTGTCAGGAGGCGACTTCCGACTTAATTAAAATGGTTTGATATTGTATAGTTAATGAAGCGATGATCCTTAACACGTCGCATTCATTTACGCAAAACACCGAACCATATTAAAAATGTCGATTCAGACTTGGTTTAAGCTCCTGCAGATAATTTTACCAGCAAAAGCGTTGTAAAAGGTGAGATAAAAAAACTGCAACGAAGTCAATCGTCGTAATTTTTACATTTTTTTTTATTTTACTGAATGAAGGCAAAAATGTCGGAAATATCATCAAATTTTAGAATAAGTTTAGATTTGTTCAAATTGGTCACCGTTGGCACGAATTATGGCCTTCTAACGGCCAGGCACACGCTGTTGCTATGCGGTATTTTGGCCAATTCCCGGCGAAGCGCTTGCTTTAGGTATTTTGGTATTTTTTAGTGCCAACCATGCTTTCCAAAATACTCCAGACTCAATAGTCCAATGGATTGGAATCTGGAGATTTTAGTGGCCATTGTGCGCTTAAAATGAAGCGAGGAACCTCATTTGTAACCATTCGTTGGTGGCGCTTGCTAAGTGCGATCATGCTGAGTCCTGTTGGAATGTCCAATCCACCAGAATATTTTCGCGATAATATTCGGCATTTATTCTGATGCCACGGTCGATTAATACGAGCGGAAAGCGACCATCACCTATTATGGCGGTACACACCATCACCATGACCGGCGCTTGAGGTCTGGTGGCCAATCGGAGGTGCACATTTTCAGCTGACCTCTTTGGCAAGTAAACACGATAATTTTGTTTGTTTACAAACTTCTAGATAACGAATGTTTTCACATCGGAGACAATCAAATTCGGCAGTTCACCACTTTCGGCCAAGCGAAGCAACTCTTTAGCTCTTTTGAGTCTATTTCTGTTGTGGTGTAAGTTCTTGCACTTTTTGGAATTTCAATGGCTTTACCCCGAGTTAATTTTTCAATATTTGCCGAATAGAATATTGCGATATGTCCAGCTCACGAGCTCACTGCCACTGCGATCAAGTCGCTTCTCTACTTTTCGAACCATTTCTGCTGATGTTGCTGTTATCTTCCGTTCATTTCCTTGACGTCGGGCTACGCTACTAGCGAGCGATGGTACGAGACACAAAAGATTTATTCATATTTAAATGCTGGAGTGCTCTAACGATAGCCACTAGTGGGTTTTCAGCCAAATATAAAGAAATCACACTATCACGCTTGAATTCCATCACGCGCAGACGAAGCGGCTGAATCTGGAATCTTGAAATTTTGGGTGAGGATAAGTCTTTAGCCCAAGGTATCAGATAAGTCCGAGTTTTTGGAAATTCGTACTAAAACGGTATGTAATATACTAAATGGTACTAAATATGGCGGCCTTAGCATTTGACTAACCAGTAGAGCTAGAAGTCTTACATTTTGAATTAGGGTCATTGGTCGTGTATGATGGATGTACTAAAGGGTTTTAGAAATTAGCACTATATAAGTACGGAAAGTACTAATAAGTACCTACTTTGGCATTAAAAAGGTAGTTATGGAAGTGCCTACTTATGTATACGAAAAGTATTAAAAGGTGCTTAAATTGGTACAATTTGAATTTGGAGAATATGAATTTAACTTTACTGTGTACGGGGTGTAGAATAGGGATATTGTACTAAATTTGGTACAATTTCGATTTGGATGAACCCGTTGAACTGGAATGCTGAAATTTGGAAATAAGATTACCATGGCATTGCAGGACTGAGGTATCCAGGTATTTTGCAACTTATGTGTACTAAATATTTGGTAGAATTTAAATTTGGAGAGAGACGGTAGAGTTGGAATCTGGAAATTAGATTTCTATTGGATTTTATGATGGAGATAGTCATGGAAATGGTACAATTCGGTTTAAAGTGAATGGATGCAAAAAAAAAAATTATTCGTGATGGAATTCAAGCGTGAAAGTGTGATTGTTGGAAAATCAAAAGTGGCTATCGTTAGAGCACTCCTGCATTTAAATGTGAATAAATTTTGATCGACCGTGACATCAGAATAAATGCTGAATATTATCGAAAATATTCTGGAAGGTGTATTAAAGCCTTGGGTGCGCAAACAAGCGCCACACATGGAATGGTTACATGAATGGTTACAAAACCAGGCTCCTCGCTTCATTTCCAGAGCCACCAAATCACAGGATACCAATAAATTCGACTTTTGTGTTTGAAGTATTTTGGAAAGCAAGGCCTGAATAGCCACTTTCGTAGCTACAAAATCTTTCTTACAGAGTAAGCATTTTTATAATTAATTTCAATGATTTCATAATATTGGTAGGTGGGAACATCATGTACTCAGTTACCTCTGTTGAGAATGTCAGTTGTTTATTAACGAGAAACCATTGTAATTTCTACTTGTCCGATTTGCCTTTTATTGTGCACCAAACGTGTAATATCAGCCTGAATAGTATGTAATTTTGCACATTCAACCAATTTAGGCCTGAAAACAAGTATGCCAAATTTGATCGAAATCGGTTCAGATTCATCCGATTTGTTATTTTAGTCCTCCACGGCCGTAATATGCACTCTGTAACAACAATATTTTGGAAAATATATCAAATACAGCTCAGAAATATCTTTGCTAAATTTTATCGAGATCGGTTCGGATTTGGATATATCTACCCATATATAACTTCCGATTTACCATTGATTGTGTACCAAACGTCTAATATTTGCCCAAATGGGATGAAATTTGGCACTTACGACCGAATTGTCAAATTTGGTGAAGATCGGTTCAGATATAGCTGTAGCTCCTATATATATTGTTCATCCGATTTGTTATTTTTGTTATCCGAAGCCATAATATGCATTTCGTAACAACGATATTCAGGGAAATATATAAAATACAGCTCAGAAATATCTTTGCCAAATTTTATCAAGATCGGTTCAGATTTGGATATAGCTCCCATATATATATATATATATCAAATGGGCAATACAAGTTCGAATTTAAAAGATACAAATGCTTCGGCATATTTAGTCTTTTGAACTTTAAATAATAATTATAATAATAGCGTGTATGATTGAATTCTTCCATAAAAACTTTGTTATGTGGAGCTCTACTAAATTAGCAAAGTGGTGTAGGGTATCATAAAGTCGGCCCCGCCCGACTTTAAGACTTTCTTTACTGGTTTAAATGAAAGAAAGACTTGAAACAATTCCGGAGAATAATTTCGCATAAATATCAAAATGCCAAATATTCGAAGGTACTGTTATATGGGGGCTTTATGAAGAGTTCATAATGGATATCAGAAAACTCTCTATATTATGGATCATCATTTTAAGAAAGGCCCAATGTATCGTTGCCTAAAAATTTGGCATTTAAATTCCTCTTGCTGAAATAAGATATGTTCGAACTTAACGATTTTTTACTTAGAGGAAGTTTCCTTTGCCATACTAACATTTATTCAGACAAAATACATTGTTCTCATGCTATGGTTTTAAGAATCGCTAAAAAATCTCTGCTCTAAGTATTTAAGAAAATTCTCCACGAAAATAAATCTTATGCAAATATCTTAAATTCAAAATTAATCGATTTTTCAAACAACGATTTTGTTTCCATCAGAAAACTGAACAACTATTTTTGCATACAAATCATAGATGTTTGAAAATAATTGGAGCCATGCATATACACATGATAGGCAATAATATACACACATACACATTTGCAAACATATATAACTCAACAACATTCGTCTCTCATTTATTGGTCCTGTTTTTGAATGAGTCTACGTGCCAGAGTTATCTGGTATTTGTGTTGACATTGTTGTATTCTCACTCACATCCATTTGCCAATGAATGTTTTTCTTATGTGTATATCCTCATTTGTCTGTGTAAATGTATGTGTATGTGAGATTATTTTGTAACATTTGATTGTTTATTTTTCATTTCTATGAAGGCTATGTATGTGTTTGTGTGATGCTAATTAAATTATCAGCACACATAGTCAAATAAATAAACAAACGAAAAGAGACATTCTTGTACAACATAAATATTTCTACAATAATAGACAATGTCGTTGACAGTCACAGCCACAATTTCAGTCACAACAGAAGCAGCTTCAATATTCGTGGTGGTAGTAGTCATAACAGCCATAATAATGACAAGTTGCTACAGTATCAACAACAGGGGAATTAACAAAAAAAGGAAACGAAAACTAGAAAAATAATCAACATACTAACATTTCTCTCATCTTTTTTTTTGTGTCATTTGCAAGCTCTGTGTTAATCACGCACAACAAGTCGATGTGTGTGTGTGTGTGTCATAAATGGCAAAATATTATGGTCAGTGTCAACAGCAATAAAAACAATAAAGCAATAACAAGGACACAAAAACAAGAGCAGAAACAGAAATAAAAACACAAATTATTGATGTTATCAATTCAAAGGCTATGACTATGGCAATGGCAATGCAATATAATTGATGTTTGCTGTGGTCGCAGTCTGTGGCAGTGTGTCGACAGTCTGTTTTTGGACTCACTTAGGCACTCTGACCACTGGGACACCACAGGGACTGTTTAATAGAAATGCGGATGCCGGCGCTAAATGAATGTGACTGATTTTCAAAGCAAATAAGCTAGTCAATTGTGACTGACAGTCACAATCAGAAATTCCAACGAAATAATAAAGCCTAGAGCAACAAAAATATTCCGGAGGATTTGAAACGTACAATTTTTCCAATATTACTGTTTCTTAATTAGTGCGCTGTAACCATAGGCGATATTTGTGAAATATCTTATTGCGGATGGATGCATGCAATTTGATGTGTGGTGGTATAAACATTTTCATAAATGCGAGAAAATCTCAGAGAAATTCTGGGGAGCCAATCTATGGCTGAAGAAGGCACATATCACTTGGTACGGCAAAAACATGTGTCATTAACATATTTTTAGATCCTATATTCCGACGGGGGAAATTCGTTAAGGATATGTGGAGTCGACCTTGAGATGTCCATCTGTCTGTCTCTCTAAGAAAGCATTCGCGTTCAAATATGGCACATCGAGATTTTGCAACCAATTCAATTCAAAGATCTGATTTTTTTGTTCAGAGGTTTATAGTTGGCGAACAAGGAAACAAAATAAATGTCAGGAAAAGTCAAAAAAAAAAAAAATGCATGTTTCAACATAAATCTTATGTGACGATACTGTCAGATTAAAGGCGTTTTGGTCCTATTTTGAAACCGAAGCTTTTGTTTCATGTTTAGGTATAGTGCTCTATGACTGCACAGCCCTGTGTCTGTTTTTTTTTTAAATTTGTGTAACTTTTCACCTGAATTGTACCACATTCTATTACAGAAAATTGCATGCACAGTGGATGTTGTTGTCATTATGGGCTATAAAAAATATATATGTCTCCACGTTATCAATAAAGGCTCTGAAAATAATTTTCTATTGATTCTTTGTAGTCGGTATTTCAACTTTTGGTCATTTGCCCCATATATCAGCACCGCCCCTATTGACAAATTTACCAGATTATCAAAAGGTTTTCTTTGAATTCGTAATTTTGAATCCTAAATTGATATAAAACAAGTAAAAAAGCAGTAAGTTCGGCCGGGCCAAACTTTGAATACCCTCCACCATTTGGAACGAATTAGAAAATTTTCAAAAAAATAAAATCCATTAAAAATTCTTTACAAAATCTTTAAAACATCTAATATAGGGAGGTACCGATATATTGGTGATATACGATATTGTGGACCTATATAGACAATTCCCTTCCAGGGGTAAAGTTCTCACAAAGAACTCCTTGTGTGGATTTTCAAACAATACGATTGGAAAATGTGGCTAAAATCATCAAAATACCGGGGGGTACCGTTATATGGGGGAAAAAAGATAAAAGATAATTCTCTGCCGAGGCATAAAGTTCCCACAAGGAACTTCTTGTGTGGATTTTCAGACAATTCGTTGAAAAATGTGGGTAAAATCATCAAAATACCGAATATCGGGGGTACCGTTATATGGGGGATATACGATATCGTGGACCTATATAGACAATTCTCTCTCAGGGGGTAAAGTACTCACAAGGAATTACTTGTGTGGATTTTAAGACAATTCCATTGAAAAATGTGGCTAACATTATCAAAGTACCGAATATCGGGGGGTACAGTTATATGGGGGATATACAATATCGTGGACCTATATTGACAATTCTCTTTCAGGGGGTAAAATGCTCACAAGGGACTCCTTTTGTGGAATTTCAGACAATTCCATTGAAAAGTGTGGCTAAAATCATCAAAATACCGAATACCGGGGGGGGGGGGTAGCGTTATATGGGGGCTATACGATATCGTTGACCGATATAGCCCATCTTCGAACTTGACCTGCCTGCAGACAAAAGAGAGATCTGTGCAAAATTTTGGCTTCCTATCTTAATTCGTTTAGACTGTAGCGTGATTACAACAGACGGACGGACATGTCTAAATCGTCTTAGAATTTTACTCTGATCAAGAATATATACTTTGTTGGGTCTAAAATGATTATTTCGATGAGTTACAAACGGAATGACGAACTTAATATACCCTCCATACTATGTATGGTGGAGGGTATAAAAACTTTGTGTAAAAAATATCAAAGTGGGTTCCAGTTTTACCCCCAAATTAGGGTATAGTCTAATTTTCTCACTCTCTGAGGCTTTTGGCAGTAAAGAGTATTTGTCATTTGATACCGACTCAATATTCTTCAACGACAAAACCGATTATCGATGTTTTGAGTCGATCTAATCATGTCCTTCCCCCACAAATATTAAAAACCCCACGCAGAGCTATTTAAAAATCTTAAACTACATTCAAAACTATTTTGAGAGCAACTCAAATTTAGTAAAAACTCTCGATTTTTTTAATTTTTTTCCAGAGGAACTTTTTTTTCTTGGGGGACGTACCCGTATATTCGGATATTTGACACAAATTCCGGGACGAAGACACGGAGTTATATTGAAATTATCTATTTTTGGTCCCGATTTTTTTATAAAACCTCTAAAAAGTCGAAAAAGAACTGATTATGTCCATAAAATATATACTAAATTATAGCTTACGCTTCAAAATTGGTACAATATCCGGGCATCCGGGTCCATCCTCATAGAAAAAAAATACTTTGAGAAAACAGGATATGAATACGTAACTCATGGGTCCATCTTTCAAGAAGAAAATACTTTCCGGAATCAGGATATGAATACCTATCTCCGGAAAAAAAATCAACAACATCAGATTTTATTAAACTAGAGATAAGCCTTTTGGGGAGGATGTGTCCTACCAATTAAAATTTTAAAACAAATAGCAATGCTTATTCGAATTGTTTCACTTAAAAATTTAAAAAAAAAATTGAATTACAAATACAACAATTTGAATTTGAATACAACTATTCGAATTGAAATAATTGGAATTACAAAGAGAATCATTGGAATTACAACTTAAATAATTCGAATTACAAATGGAATTCTCGAATTACAAATGGAATTCTCGAATTACAAATTGAATAAAAAAAATATTCGAATCACAATACGGAATATGGGAGGAGCCATCATATGGGGTTTATAGAAAAACGTGGACCTATATAGACATTGACTGCCACAGTAGGTAGAATCCGTTATAAACTCCACATAATTAATTATAAGCTACTCCGCTCGAAAATTAAGCTAAAAGCATAAGCATACAGGACATGAGAAGTTACAATTACACGGTGAGATAATAAAAACTGCGACAACAACTGCCATAATTTTTACATTTTTTTAAATATTATTGAATGAAAGCAAAAAATGTCGGAAATATCATCAAATTTTAGAAAAAGTTTAGATTTGTTCGAATTGGCCACATTTGGCACGAATTATGTCCTTCAAACGGACAACGAAACCGTCACCAGCTGCCCGAATGTTGCTCTGTGGTAGTTTCGCTCATTCCCGGCGAAGTGCTTGCTTGAAGCGATCGACATTTTGGTATTTTTCAGTGCCAACCTTGCTATCAAAAATACTCCAGTTACAACAGTATGTTGCGGTGCATGTTCTTTCACTTTTTGGAATTTCAATGGCCGAATGGAATATTGCGATATGTTCAGATCGATCAATTCGCTCCTTTACTTTTCGAACCATTTCTGTTGATGTTGTTGTTTTCTTCCGCCCACTCCCTTGACGTTGGGCTACGCTACCAGTCTCACTGTAACGAGCGATGGTACAAGACCAAAAGATTTATTCACATTTAAATGCTGGAGTACTCTAACGATAGTCACTTGTTGTTTTCCAGTCAAATACCAGTAAATAAAATCCTAAAGTCGGGCGGGGCCGACTTTTTGATACCTACACCAATTTGCTAATTTAGTAAAGCTCCACATAACAATAAAAAGTTTTTATGGGAGAATTCAATCATACACGCTATGATTATAATTATAATTTAAAGTTCAAAGGACTAAATATGCCGAAGCATTTGTATCTTTTAAATTCGGACTTGTATTGCCCATTTGGTGCAAAATTAATTTGAAATCAGATAACGATATATATGGGAGCTATATATCCAAATCTGGACCGATCTCGATAAAATTTGGCAAAGAAATTTCTGAGCTGTATTTGATATATTTCCCCAAGTATTGTTGTTACAGAGTGCATATTACGGCTGCGGAGGACAAAAATAACCAATCGGATGAACAATATATATGGGAGCTATAGCTATGTCTGTAATTTTGCATAATTTGCTTGTATGTGCAAAATTCCATACTATTCGGGCTGATATTACACGTTTGGTGCACAATAAAAGGCAAATCGGACGAACATATATATGGGAGCTATATCTAAATTGTGACCGATTATCTCCAATTTCAATAGGGTTCGTCCTTGGGCCAACAAATGATTTGTGCAAAATTTCATTTCAATCGGATAATAAATGCGACCTGCACTTTGTTCACAAGAATACATGGACAGACGGACGGACAGACTGACAGACATGCATAAATCAACTTAGAAAGTGATTTAATGGAGATCCTCAATAAGTAACTATGGGTCTATCTCGCTTCCTTCTTCATGTTACAAACAAATGCACAGTGACATAATACCCTTACCACTATGTGGTGTAGGGTATAATAAATAAATAACACTATCACGCTTGAATTCTATCACGAAGAACTTTTTTTCTGGAAAATTCTTACCAAAATACTTTTGTACGCTTGAAAATAATAATAATATGAGCTGCCCCTGGAACATTTTTAACAGCTGTCGGACGAATGGCTCATGAATGACTGCAGTCTGAAGTTGGTTGCAGTTTTTTCATCTAATCCTGTATATGAGGACTATATGAAAACGGACCGATATATCTCATCTTTGAACTTGTCCTGCCTGCGGATAAAAGGCAACTCTATGAAACATCTTAACTTCTTATCTCATTTCGTTTGAACTCTAGCGTGATTACAACAGAAGAACGGGTGGACGGACAAACATACGGAATGACAAAATTTATATCCTCTAAACACAATGTATGGTAAGGGTTTAAAAAGGACATATGTCAAAACATATCAAAAAGACAAAAATGAAGTTTGTATAACAGTTTTAAGCTTGGCACGCACGCTATGTAAAATGTTAACTAATTTTCGTTGGAAATAGACTACCCACCTTCGGACATGCATAGCATATTTCCTCCTAGGAAAGTTAAGATTTTCTTTAAACTAAAATACAGGCTTTAAATCAACAAACAAACTAAAGTACAAATCAAAATCGACGTGGAATTTTACTCCGATAATTTTATGCTTTAAAGGATTCCTAACGAATATATAGAGGTGTTAAAAATGTTATTTCGTCTCAAGGACTCAAGTAATAATCTTAACAAATTAGACGTTTTTGGATGGGTCTGAAAATGGTAGCATTTTGAAGAAACATTAAATACGTTTGTTTCATTCAAATAACTTTAAAAATGGCAATACCAGTTCTTGTTCTTCTCAACGATGCCAGAGATTTGTTGCTGCAGTGTATAATAACTTTGCACAACTTTAATTTGTATGTGTATAATTCTTTAAACGCAAACACACAAATAAAATCATGTTTGTTTGCTTGTGTTTGTTTCGACAACAATGCCCCACACTGGCAATCACACCCACATGTATACAAATTTTGGCACACACATTTATCCATCCGGAGATGATGCCCAAGCAAGCAAATTCACATGGTCACACACTCACTCTGACTCACACACACGTATATGTTTGTATATATTTATATGTATTTGTTTAAGAGAATATGTTTATATTTGCAGAGATACAACATAAACGCTGGTTAAGTTTTTATTAGCACAGCACAGCCAGCCAGTCAGTCAGTCGGTCTCCTAGGGCCTTTGTTTGAAAACATTGCCACCAACAATACCAGAACATGTCCCAGTGGGCTAGCAGCACCTTTAATGGCTAAGAAGTAAACATGCCAGCCAAGCCAGACGCTTTACCGCTCATCCATCTATCCAAGCGAAATGGGAACTTTGTCCACTTCCAAGCGCCCTGGCGATAATAAATTTTAATGAATTTTATGGACTTTATAATTTGTGAAATAAAAATTATTGTTCGTACAGTGTACGAAACTTGCCGATTTACAAGGTTTGGGGTTTGCTTGGAATTTTTAGTGCTGTTGCTGTTCCTCTTCTTTTTTGCGCTTCTGTTGGTTTTGTTTTATTTTATTTTTGTACATTTAACACAATTAATTTCCTTATTTAAGGGACACAAAAACTTTTAATGCGGATTTATCTGGCAACAGGATGCGTGCATATGGGTATCCTGCTTGTATGACTTGGTCGGCATATAATTCCCAGCTATTCCACATTCATGCACACACGCACACACACATTAACAAAGTTATTATTTTTTATTGCACTTTTAATTAAAAAATATGTTGGCTCATTTGGGTGTATGTGTGTTCGTGTGTGTTCGTTTGCTCCTGATGACTGGGGACGTACTTATGTCTATCTGCGAGAAGGCCAGCAACATTTTTTTTATTATGAGATTATGAAACAAATTGATGTGAGTGAATTCATTGCTAGCATTTTCAACATCCATATATTTATACATGTGTAGGTATGTATGGACGTAATACATTCCGGATGTGAGAGGCACTGAATAAATCTCGGAAATCTCCAACACTTGTTATTTTTTTCGTTCACTCCTGTTTGACTGACTGCCTGGTACGGAGTGAGAGAGAGAATGTAAGTGAGTGGTAATTTAATTTATTTGTTGATGTGGTGTTGATTTTGAATTGTTGTATATCAATCTTAAGCTTTCGTCCATTTAATTAATTAATCGTTTCTATATTTAAACATATGGAAGTATTAAAGGATGAAATGAACCAGATGGATTGTATGTACATATCAAAATACATCTGCGTATGTATTAATGTGAATTAAAATATGAGAGCTTAGGAGTATTTATCTTTTTAAACCCTTGGCATTACATTTAGATAAAGTGGGTTTATAGCTTTTAGTATGATCGTAAATGTTCTCTTCATTGATATGAATGAATGAATAACGCTCTAACTGTATATGTCCAAATTAGACAGTTTCAAGACAATCTATTGCTGCATAAAGCACACGATAACTATGGAGAAGTCAAAGTTCTAAATGAAGTTGAATACTTCTTGTAGGTTTTAAACTTCCGTTTCTTGTGCGACAAAATTAATTTTTTGTATAATTACATGAAAATTTCAGTAAATTATGATACTAGAGCTAAAGTTGAAAGACACTTGTGTCGGCGCTTTGACAGTTTACATCGTTATCTAAATAGCGGGGCCAAATTCACCCCCTTTCACATTTTTTGAAATATATGGATAGAAATTCTTTGGAATTCAATCATTCTAGATATATAAAGACACTGGTCTAAAACCAGTTTTGAATAGGTACATTGTGGCCAAAATGCTGAGGATTTAAAAAATCCATTTGATATTATTGCACTAACACAAAATAGACTAAAAGCTTTTTAGGTCGGCGGTTTCCCCAGACTTCAAAATGGATCTGATTTGAAAATTGTAAAATATGAAATTGAGAGCTGGTGTAGTTTTTATAAGATTATTTTATATATATAAGTTGAGAAAACGACTTAATTTTGGACAATCTCAGAAAAGATTTTAGAGGTACTAAATTTTCTTAAACACTTGTGACATCTTTGGGACTACCATCAACTTTACCAGTAATCCAAAGGTAATGAAAGTTAGATACCTTCTGCAGTATATTCAATAAGCACACAACTAATCACAAAATAAATCAGCTTACTTTCTTTCTTACCAAATAATGAGTAATGACGGCACAGCGCATTGCCGCCAAAATAATAATCCCTGGGTCGATTCTCAGAGTTAGCATACTTGGCAATGAGGAAAGTAGATTCTTTTGATTCACAAACTTTTAAAGAATTATTTTTAACGAACTGGTAATAAAGAAGGTAATTTGTTTTCATTTCCTTTTCAAGGGTTAGTCGGGTCATACAGCTTTAAACCCATTATTTTAACAAGAGTACGTCGCTGTACTCATGTAACTACTTTCAGTGACCAAAAAGTAAGCAATTATTTGAACAATATGCTCATATTAAAATAATGGGCTGGTATCTGGATTTGAAATAAGAATTTTTGCTGGAAATCGTATACCCAACTAACAATTAGTAAATGGCAAGTTCTTTTTGGTGGCACTTTGGTAAGTACTTATTGTGACATATAGTTAAATACAAAATTTGGCAAAATAGTCCGAATGTGTTATCAGTGCGATAGCCACAGTATTCTGTCATTTTCTGATGTTCGTTCTTTCGACTCTAGCTTCCGAACGCAATGAAATAAGGCGATAAAACTTCACATAGATATATTTGATGGCTGTAAAACTTTTTGCAGTCACAGAAATTGTTGGAAATTTGTTATTTAAGTTCGTAGTGCCAAAAAATTGTCTTTACGGGTCCACCTCTATATATAGCCCCATATATTTTTTGCTATATAAGTTAGATCCTTACGTGATAAGGTATCAAAAAAAATTTGGATCAACGTGATCCTTACGCGACACTTTGTCAAAAAGGGCTCGTGATTTAATGTTATCCTGTAAGTTGCAATTATCGAAATTGCACTTACCGCTGTCTTTTATTACGCGTCACTTTATCAAAAAGGATCGCGGACTACTTTTGATCCTGTAAGTTGCAATTATCGAAATTGAACTTACTGCCGCTTTTATTATTAAAACCACGATTTTTCTATTTATTAAAATCAACTTTATTGGTTGGCTGCTGATCAAAGAGTGTCTTAAAAACTACATTACAATATTCGAGTAAGAATTAAATTTTAAAATTAATTTGCCTATTTAACAAAATTATTTTCCATGAAATCATGCCACTCTGTTGTTTAAAATTTAGTTGCTGTTATCAAAAACAATTCTTATTAATTTCGTCTACACGCGTAAAGCATTGCATGGGTTGACGAAGTCAACTACCGGAAATGCATTTTTTGGGTTCATTAAAATTAATCGGAATTTGATGTTGGGAAAATATTTGGAGCAGACAAACGTCTGCAACGCAGATTTATGAGAATTGATTGCTTTGGAATAATTATTAATAAAAGAAACTATACTTTATTGGATTAACAACTTATTGTGTGTTAACTTATATATTCATGATCAGCATAAAATTCTGTCCATCTGTCTGTTGAAATCACGATATAGCTCACATTATTTGACGTAGAGCTTTCAAATTTGGCACAACAAATTGTATTGAGTCTAGGATGGTTTGCATTGAGAATGAGATATATCGGTCCATGTTTTGATATAGCCGCCATATAACGGTGGCTCCCGATATTCGGTATTTTGATGATTTCGCCACATTTTCCACGAATTTGTCAAAAAAAAAAAAAAAAAAATGGTATTTGTAGCTTCGGTGGCGGAACATTGAATATATAGGTCCACGACTTCGTAAAGCCTCTATATAAGGGTACCTGCCACATTTGCCACTATCCACATTTCCCCACGGATGTGTCTAAAAATTGTTGTTTGTAGTTCGTAAAGGGTTCTAGCTCCGGTAGCAGAACATGGAAGATCTAGTTTCACGTGTTTCCTACAGCGCACATTCAACGGTACCTTCGGATATTCGGTATTTTGACGATTTAAGTCACATTTGTGTAAAATTTGGTATTTGAACTTCATAATGGGTTCTGCAACCATCAAAACACTGTCCATATTGGACAACGGTATCCATACAATGGTTCGATATTTGATATGTTGACCGTTATTCGGTATTTTGATAATCCCAGTCACAATATATTACCATCTTTTGTAGTATAAAATTTTCTATTTTGGCTCCCGTTTGGTATGGTATGAAAACTCTAGCTGCATTCTCCTACCGATTTAACTGAAGTTTGTAGTTGAAAGTGTAGTTATTTTGTATACCCTACACCACATAGTTGTAAGTGTATTATATCTTTGTGCATTTGTTTGTAACATGGAGAAGGAAGCGAAACAGACCCATAGTTACTTTTGAGGATCTTCAAAGAATCACTTTCTGAGTCGATTTATGCATCCATTCGTCCACGTATTCTTGTCAACAAAATGCAGGCCACATTTATTATCCGTTTGAGATAAAATTTTGCAAATAGTATTTGTTTGGCCCAAGGACGATCTCTATTGAAATTGGTGATAATCGAATCAGATTTGGATATAGCTCCCACTTATCTTATACCGATTTCGGGTTAATTGTTCACCAAATGGGTAAGATAAGTCCAAATGACCTGTATTTTGGCACATCCCACTGAATTCAGTCTAGTAGCAAGTAAATCAAATTTGCAGAAATTCGGGTCAGATATAGATATATATATATATATATATATATATATATATATATATATATATATATATATATATACTAGCTGAACCCGGTGCGCTTCGCTACCCCTTTTGATTTTATATGCATTCAAAATTTTATTTACGAATATATGTTGGATAAAGAAAAACAAATTTAAAAATTAAAAAAAAAATATATTGCACTAATTTAATGCGTTAATAAACAAAATCATTACAAAAGCAGTAACATGACATGCATACACGAAGGGTTTGTCCTTTTGGTTTATTTATTTCAAAGCAAATACCAAGCGTGCAGGAAACTGTAATTTTTTTAAGTAGAGTGGCATTTTTATTGCTATTAGTGAATTCGAGATAGCAACATACTTCGCCGTAATAAGCGTATTTCAAATAAATTGTTGTGTTGTTTTTTAGTGTTAGCCAAAGGCGTTGTGGGTCAATGGTTCTTATTAAAATCATATCCCAATCTGATCCGATTTAAATATAATTTTAAAAAAATTACTTTTACACCAAACTCCGCCACACCTTTCATATTTCATTGAAATTGGTGCGTCAAATATGTGAAATCGGCCGAGAATATATGTATATGGGAGCTATATCCAAATCTTCACTAATTTCCAATTAATTTATCACATTTATTATTATAACCAAATTCCGCCACACTTTCTGAATTTCATTGGAATCGGTCATATATATCGTGTTTGGTGCATAATATGTATGAAATCGGCCTCAACTGATTTCAATATAATTTGGCAATTTTTTCTGGTGCCAGATTTTGTCTCTCTCGCTTTGGGTGCATCAAATATGTGAAATCGGCTGAGTATATATATGGGAGCTATAATCACATCTGAGCGTATTTGAATATAATTTGTCAAATTTATTTTTGTACCAAATTTAGCCACTCATGCCGAATTTCGTTGGAATTGGAAATACGTATCGTGTTTTGTGCATCAAATATGTGAAATCGGCGGAAAATATATATGGGAGCAATATCCAAATCTGAACCGATTTTAATATAATTTGACTAATTTATTTTCTAATCAAAATCCCGTTACATATTCCAAATTTCTTTGGAATCGAACATACATATCGTGTATGGTGCATAAAATACATGAAATCGGTCGAAAATATATATGAGAGCTATATCCAAATCTGAACCGATTTTAATATAATTTGACAAATGTATATTTGTTTTAATTTCCGCTACACATTCCAAATTTCATTGAAATTAGAGATACATAGCGTGTTTGGTGCATCAATACATGAAATCGGTCGAAAATATATATGGGAGCTATATCCAAATCTGAACCGATTTCAATTTAATTTGACAAATTCATTTTGGCTCCCAATTCCGTTACTTATTTTAAATTTCATTACAATTGGAAATACATGTCGTGTTTGGTCCACCAAATACATGAAATCGGCCGAAAATGTATATGGGAGCTATATCCAAATCTGAACCGATTTCAATATAATTTGGGAAATCAATTTTTTAGATAAAATCTATCACACGTTTCAAATTTCATTGAAATTGGGGATACATAGCGTGTTTGGTGCATCAAATGCTTGAAATCGGCCGAAAATATATATGGGAGCTATATCCAAATCTGAACCGATTTCAATATAATTTGACAAATTTATTTTCGGATTAAATCCCGTCACACATTCCAAATTTCATTGGAATCGAACATTCATATTGTGTTTGAGGCATCAAATGAACGAAATCGGTCAAAAATATATATGGGAGCTATATCTAAATCTGAACCGATTACAATATAATTTTGCAAACTTATATTTGTTCCAAATTCCGTTACGTATTCCAAATTTGGAGACTGTATCTTCAACTAATCAATAGATATGTGCATATAAAATCTAAATTTTTGGGAGGTACCTCCGATTCTGATGCTATATCTCTAGTTCCAAGAGGAAATTCAAAAATGTATATAGCCTATGTTACTTTCAGGCGATGTTGCAGTATATATGGAAATTTTTAGGAAAATCTATTCAGCGGTTTTCGAGTCCATAAATTACCAACAAACAAACATACAATCATTTTCCTCTTTTATATATATATATATATATATAATACTTAAAATATAATCAAATCTTAAGCGATCTTGACAAAATTTTACAGAGGTATTTTCGAGCAGTATCTGATGTGTCGTATATATATATATATAAATACATATATATGTATATATATATATATATATATATATATATATATATATATATATATATATATATATATATATATATATATATATATATATATATATATATATATATGTCCAGAGACAGTTTCGGGGACAGCAAAATAATTAGAATTTGAATGGATTTTATAATAGTACTTTCTTCAATATACAGGTCTAACTCGATTTCGATTCAACATTTTTAATTGCTAGGCTTGTGGGGCCCTTGATATATCTTGTGACATATTTGGGAACATTATATACGTTGTGGTAATTTTGAACCATTGTCCTTCAAACATTCACAACGTATAAGATCAAATGGGTTGCCACCAAATTGTTAAATTTATGTAGCATTGCGTCATTTTATTATCGGCGTTGATAGAAAACGAATCAGGCGCTGAGAAAATTAGACAAACAGCTGACAAACTGAACTAGTCTGGTTCTAGTTCACATCGTTCCTTTCTCGGAAATGAATTGAACTCGTTTGTTTTATCAAAACACAACACAACATTTTACAAACATTTATAAAATAAATTCAATTAAAACTAGTCCGCAGGTGTTGAAGCAAAATAAAATACCCTACAATGGCATTACCCAGGAAGCTGGTGAAATAATGATAACCTTTCCTTCCGTTATCACGCTGGTTTTAATCATGGCTTCAATGGAACCGAATCTACAAATTTTGCATTGAAACGTTGGATTGAATATGGCAAAAGAGCTTCAATATGTCACTGCCGCAAGGACATGGTGAAAATCTCAATGGAAACGTTTGTGAAACGTTTTCAGCCGATAATTGGTTGAGAGGTGTTGACTACGGTTGTCATCCAGAGTACCCGGACAAAATTTGTCCAGCGCCACCACCCACCATTAATGAATATACATATTTGAAGAGAAAATCCTCCGAATGTTCAGAAAGTTCACAGCAAAAACGTGGTTGTTCCCTAGCTTTGCGGGATGATGCGACAATTTCAAATACTTTGGAAATGGAAAACTCACTCGACGATGGTGGTATGCACTCGGAACACCATTTATTGAAAAAAGTCCCTACCTTAAAGCTGCATAAAATCAATGTAGATTCCAATGATTCACCACAAAGTACTGGTGGTGGTGGTGTTATATAAAAGTCCATTGACTATAATGCTACTGTGGCTGTACAAATTCAACTTATATGGAATGCGTTGCCATGTCCGACAGTTGGAAAAAATCTTCTCACTAATGGTTTTATAAAAAATACCAAACGTATGCGTTTTCAAACTAAAACCATACTCTTGAGTCTTTATTATACCCTTCACCACACTGTGGTACAGGGTATTATGTCTTTGTGCATATGTTTGTAACAGGCAAAAATAATCGAGATAGACCCATGGTTCCTTTTGAGAATATGCATAGAATCACTTTCTGAGTCGATTTATGCATGTCCGTCCGTCTGTCTGTCCATGTTAAATTGTAAACAAAGTACAGGTCGCATTTATGATCCGAATTGGATGAAATTTGGCATAAGTCACTTATTTGGCCCAAGGACGAACCCTATTGAAATTGGGAAAAATCGGTTCAGATTTAGATATAGCTCCCATATATATATTTAACCGATTTAATGTAAACGGTCCCTATATATCTTTCGATTTGCACGAAATTTGGTACAGCCTAATCATTTAGGTCTAGAATGATGTCTGCCAAGTTTCGTGAAAATCGGTCCAGATTTAGATATAGCTCCCATATATAGTTTCGTCCGATTTCATGTAAATGGTGTACCAAAATCCCTATATATACTTCGATTTGCACGAAATTTGGCATAACGTACTGAAGTGAGCCTAGAGTGGTGTCTGCCAAGTTTTGAGAAAATCGGTTCAGATTTAGATATACCTCCCATATATAGTTTCGTCCGATTTCATGTAAATGGTGCCCCAAAGTCCCTATATATCTTTCGATTTGCACGAAATTTGGCACAACGTACTGAATTGAGCCTAGAGTGATGTCTGCCAAGTTTTGAGAAAATCGGTTCAGATTTAGCTATACCTCCCATATATAGTTTCGTCCGATTTCATGTAAATGGTGCCCCAAAGTCCCTATATATCTTTCGATTTGCACGAAATTTGGCATATCGTTCTGAATTAAGCCTAGAGTGATGTCTGCCAAGTTTCGAGAAAATCGGTCCAGATTTAGAGATAGCTTCCATATATAGTTTCGTCCGATTTCATGTAAATGGTGCCCCAAAGTCCCTATATATCATTCGATTTGCACAAAATTTGGCATAACGTACTGAATTGAGCCTAGAGTGATGTCTGCCTTGTTTCATGAAAATCGGTCCAGATTTAGATATAGTTCCCTTTTATTATATATTGATTTTAAGTAATTGATGCACCAAGGAACCAATAGGCTGATAGGAACAAAACGTTCTGAAATTAGTATAACCTAACCTGTGACAAATTTGTTTGAAATCGCTTAATATTTGGATAGAGCTTCCATATATATATTTTCGACCGATTTCAAGTAAATTGACATCAAATTTTGCACAACGTACAAAATTGAGCATAGAATTACGTAGTTGCGTTTTGTAGAAGTACAGACATAGCCCAACGGATGACCTATTTATATTTGTTTGAAGTCGATTTACATACTTTATGGATAGATCTAGGTAGAGTCACATTTAGATAAATATCACATATTTTATTTCATCCAATTTCATGTTAATAGTCCTGTTTAATATACCCATAGTGGTGAAGGGTATCATAAAGTCGGACCCGTCCGACTTTACTACTTTCCTTACTGGTTTTTTGTTATATATTTGTGTGAATTAATTAATGTTCTTTAGTTTTTGTATAAATCGGAGAACTTTATTTTGATATATTATTAAAATAAATGTTGAGAAATAATCAAAAAATTTGTTTGCAAATTCACAAGTTTTTCTCTTGTGTATGAATACAGAAAAACATCCCCTATTTATATACCCTTCACCACACTGTGGTACAGGGTATTATGTCTTTGTGCATATGTTTGTAACAGACAAAAGGAAAGGAGATAGACACATGGTTCCTTTTGAGGATAGGCATGGATCACTTTCTGAGTCGATTTATGCATGTCCGTCCGTCCTTCTGTAGATGTTAAATTGTAAACAAAGTACAGGTCGCATTTATGATCCGATTTGGATGATATTTGGCACAAGTCACTTATTTGGTCCAAAAACAAACCCTATTGAAATTGGGAAAAATCGGTCCAGATTTAGATATAGCTCCCATATATAGTTTCGTCCGATTTCATGTAAATGGTGTACCAAAATCCCTATATATCCTTCGATTTGCACGAAATTTGGCATAACGTACTGAAGTGAGCCTAGAGTGATGTCTGCCAAGTTTTGAGAAAATCGGTCCAGATTTAGATATAGGTCCCATATATAGTTTCGTCCGATTTAAGGTAAATGGTGCACCAAAGTCCCTATATATCATTCCATTTGCACGAAATTTATATATAGTATATAGTAGGCATATAGTACTGAATTAGGTCCAGAATGATGTGTGCTAAGTTTCGTGAAAATCGGTTCAGATTTAGATAAATCTCCCATATATAGTTTCGTCCGATTCTATGTAAATGGGGCACCAAAGTTCCTATATACCTTTCGATTTGCATGAAATTTGGCACAGCGCACTGAATTAAGACTAGAATGATGTACGCTAAGTTTCGTGAAAATCGGTTCAGATTTAGATATAGCTCCAATATATATTTTCGTCCGATTTAAGGTAAATGGGGCACCAAAGTCCCTATATATCTTTCGATTTGCACGAAATTTGGCATAGGCTACTGAATTGGGTCCAGAATGATGTGTGCTAAGTTTCGTGAAAATAGGTTAAGATTTAGATATAGCTCCAATATATATTTTCGTCAGATTTAATGTGAATTGTGCACTAAAGAACCATAGCTAGGCTGATTGGCTACTGAAATTAATATAAATTAATCTCTAGATATAGCATAGCTTCCATAGCTTCATTGATATTACATTTTAAACAGTGAAGCATACCAAATAGCGTGCGTAAAGTTTGCTTCAAGTTAGTCGGTTTACTTGATGTTAGTCGGTTTACTTACAGATAAAGATCGTCATATCTCGACTAGCTGAGTCGATCTAGACATGTGTGGCCGTCCGTCCGTCTGTCCATTATAATTTGTAAACACGATAAAGGCCACAGTTATGGACCAATCTTCACGAAATTTTGCATGTAGGATGGGTTCTTCTGGCCAATGAAGATCCCTATGGTTTTTGGTAAAGATCAGTTGATATTAAGGGGATGAAATGGACCAAACACTTTATTTTTGTCGGTTTTCTGGTCGCTTCACAAAACATTGCGAATTTTTACACGGAGAATGGGATCGGGGCAAAGAATAAACATGCCAGTTTTGATAAAGATCGGTCAATATTTAGCGGGTCAAATAGACCCTGACTTTTGTGTGAAAAATGACAAAATTTGTGTTCTTTTGCGATTAGAGTGGTTGACCTTTAAATTTATACCAATTATATTATCGTATGTACTCGGATGCGGGTGTTACACTTAATTATTAACAGGTGCTTAGGTATTCAAATATTATTTAGTAAACCATTACCACACTGGAGGGCGGAAATATAGGGGTGATCGCTTTGAAATGCTCCATGAGGTTGCAGTTATGGTCAAGGACAACGCCTTTAATTTTCGGTGATGATCAGATAATAATTTTGGGCTGAAGTGGACCAAAAACTTATTTTTTTGTGTTTTTACGAGTCGATTTGTAGGCCACAGGCCGAATAGCACAACACAACCCACGGTGAAGGGAATCTGGACAAGCACTTGGAAGGGCTGTACTGAATATTTGTTTACCTCTAGTCGGCCAAGAGGGTGCAAATATTGCGAAATATTGCTCAAGCTCAGAATATAGAACTACAGGAATTCAAATTTTCGTTGAAGTTGTGTAGGGTATCATATGGTCGGCCCCGTTCGACTATACTGCTCGGCTCACTGGTTTTTAATCTATTTTTTTTTTTTACTTATGGCTAAAATATCCTCCGTCACTTCAAAATTTTATTTCCGCCTCAAAAAAAATCTTCCCAAAAAATAAAAACACAAATTATTAAGTTTATGGCAATAAATAAATTAATTATACAACAACAAAAAAAATATATAAAATGTTTTATTATTATTAATTGGGTACTAATAAACCGATTGGATTATTAGGATTCGAGAAATGCGTTTAAGAATCACTATTGCCGTCACTTAATGCTGACTCAATTAATCGGCTATATCTTCAAGAGTAGATCGGAATAACAAAAAAATATGACACCGAGAATGGGGGGCTTTGGTGCACCTTTTACATAAAATCTGACAAAACTATATGAGAGCTATATAAAATCTGAATCGATTTTCTCGAAACTTAGCACATATCATTCTGGACCTAATTCACTACCCGGTGCCAAATTTCGTGCAAATCGAAATATATGAAGGGACTTTGATTTTCTTTTCGCGGTCTTCAAAGTCTCTTTATAGTATCCAGATTTTATTAAGTTGATTGAAATAAGTAGTGAATATATTTTCATTTATAATTTTGTTTTTTAATTTTTTGGTTGAACATTACAACAACATTTTTGACATTTATTTGTCCAACAGCTTGGCCGATGCGGCTATCTTATTAAATATACCTTGGTCAAGTCTTTACGTTTCTATGTCTTTGATGTTTGCAAATGGCAAATCAAAATTAAAAATGTTCCAACTGCTACAAAGGAGGACGAAGAAAAACTTGCCAATAACGAAGGTACTTGAAGTGAAGTCAAAGACATACAATCGTAAAGACTTGACAAGACGCATTTTCCAATATTAGTGTCAAATTTGTGGCTACACATTTTAATGGAAAATGCACTTTTTGATGTTCTCTCACCAAAAATACTTAACAAAATACATGGCATTGTCACCTCATTCCCTCGCAAAGGTCTGGAGATTTGGGTTAAACGTGAACCCATACCCGGTGAATCACCAAAAATGTTTGGCCGTCATTTTCAAGCTGATGATAAGTTGGCGAAGGTCTCGATGCTTGCAAGGATTACTTCCGTGATGATTTAATTAAGGCTGATTGGGCTCTAATGGTTGAACTGAAGTAACTTTTCCAAATTTTATAAATTGTTTATAAATTTTTAATTTGTTTGCAATATGTTTATTTCCTGCTGATGTGGATGCCTGAAAATTATGATACGTATTCAAATAATGACCCATGAATACCAAAAGAACAATGCTTTCAGGGTATGTCAGGGTATTATAGTTTTGTGCAGCCCCAAGAGTTTGTAACGCCGCGACGTGTTGGTCCTAGACCCACCGTTAAGTATACCGATCGTCATATCTCGACTAGCTGAGTCGATCTAGACATGTGTGGCCGTCCGTCCGTCCGTCCGTCTGTCCATTATAATTTGTAAACACGATAAAGGCCACAGTTATGGACCAATCTTCACGAAATTTTGCATGTAGGATGGTTCTTCTGGCCAATGAAGATCCCTATGGTTTTTGGTAAAGATCAGTTGATATTAAGGGGATGAAATGGACCAAACACTTTATTTTTGTCGGTTTTCTGGTCGCTTCACAAAACATTGCGAATTTTTACACGGAGAATGGGATCGGGGCAAAGAATAAACATGCCAGTTTTGATAAAGATCGGTCAATATTTAGCGGGTCAAATAGACCCTGACTTTTGTGTGAAAAATGACAAAATTTGTGTTCTATTGCGATTAGAGTGGTTGACCTTTAAATTTATACCAATTATATTATCGTATGTACTCGGATGCGGGAGTTACACTTAATTATTAACAGGTGCTTAGGTATTCAAATATTATTTAGTAAACCATTACCACACTGGAGGGCGGAAATATAGGGGTGATCGCTTTGAAATGCTCCATGAGGTTGCAGTTATGGTCAAGGACAACGCCTTTAATTTTCGGTGATGATCAGATAATAATTTTGGGCTGAAGTGGACCAAAAACTTATTTTTTTGTGTTTTTACGAGTCGATTTGTAGGCCACAGGCCGAATAGCACAACACAACCCACGGTGAAGGGAATCTAGACAAGCACTTAGAAGGGCTGTACTGAATATTTGTTTACCTCTAGTCGGCCAAGAGGGTGCAAATATTGCGAAATATTGCTCAAGCTCAGAATATAGAACTACAGGAATTCAAATTTTCGTTGAAGTTGTGTAGGGTATCATATGGTCGGCCCCGTTCGACTATACTGCTCGGCTCACTTGTTTTAAATCTATTTTTTTTTTTACTTATGGCTAAAATATCCTCCGTCACTTCAAAATTTTTATTTCCGCCTCAAAAAAAATCTTCCAAAAAAATAAAAACACAAAATTATTAAGTTTATGGCAATAAATAAATTAATTATACAACAACAAAAAAATATAAAAAATGTTTTATTATTATTAATTGGGTACTAAAAAACCGATTGGATTATTAGGATTCGAGAAATGCGTTTAAGAATCACTATTGCCGTCACTTGATGCTGACTCAATTAATCGGCTATATCTTCAAGAGTAGATCGGAATAACAAAAAATATGACACCGAGAATGGGGGCCTTTGGTGCACCTTTTACATAAAATCTGACAAAAACTATATATGAGAGCTATATAAAATCTGAATCGATTTTCTCGAAACTTAGCACATATCATTCTGGACCTAATTCACTACCCGGTGCCAAATTTCGTTCAAATCGAAATATATGAAGGGACTTTGATTTTCTTTTCGCGGTCTTCAAGTCTCTTTATAGTATCCAGAGTTTTATTAAGTTGATTGAAATAAGTAGTGAATATATTTTCATTTATAATTTTGTTTTTTTAATTTTTTGGTTCAACATTACAACAACATTTTTGACATTTATAAACCGATTGGATTATTAGGATTCGAGAAATGCGTTTAAGAATCACTATTGCCGTCACTTGATGCTGACTCAATTAATCGGCTATATCTTCAAGAGTAGATCGGAATAACAAAAAATATGACACCGAGAATGGGGGGCTTTGGTGCACCTTTTACATAAAATCTGACAAAACTATATATGAGAGCTATATAAAATCTGAATCGATTTTCTCGAAACTTAGCACATATCATTCTGGACCTAATTCACTACCCGGTGCCAAATTCGTGCCAATCGAAATATATGAAGGGACTTTGATTTTCTTTTCGCGGTCTTCAAAGTCTCTTTATAGTATCCAGATTTTTATTAAGTTGATTGAAATAAGTAGTGAATATATATTCCCTTCTTACGTTTATAAATTGAAAGGCTTTTTCGCGGTTTTTCACTATTTACATTGTGTTTTCGTTGCATCGGGGGTTCACAATAATCACACAACACCACGTGTGTATACAAAGTTCAATAAGTTGTCGTTTTTAAACGACATTTAATACACATTCATATAAAATTCCATAAGTACCCACCTCAACCACCCAACAGAAATAATATAATCGATTTCATTTCCATTGCTTTCCCTTACTATATACTTCATATAATCCATTGAAAAGCTTATTTCCCCAATTTCAGGATACCAGTCTTATCGGTTCAACCAAATACAAACAGTATCAATTTAGTACACAGTAGTACGAACCCAACCCACTTAACCCAAACATACACCCCACAGTGATCCTAAATCCAAGTTTCAGGATTCCAACTCTATTGGTTCACCCACGATTCAAATTGTACCAAATTTAGTACATAGTTGTACCAATTTGCAAAACTTCTTACATGCCCAAATCCTACACCCCCCACAGTCATCCTTAATACAAGTTTCAGGATTCCAACTTTATCGGTTGACCCACAATTCAAATTGTACTAAATTTAGCACACGTAGTACGAATTTCCAAAACATCCTACTTAACCAAACCAACACCGCCACAGTGATCCTTAATCCATGTTTCAGGATTCAAACTCTATCGGTTCACCCACAATTCCAATTGTACCACATTTAGTGCACAGTAGTACAAATTTCTAAACTTCCCACATATCTTAATCTTACACACCCACAGTGATCCTGAATCCAAGTTTCAGGATTCCCTCTATCGGTTCACCCACAATTTAAATTGTACCAAATTAAGTACACATTAGTACAAATTTCTAAAATTTCCTACATATCTCAATCTTACACCTCCTCCTTAGTAGCCAAAAGTATTAATTTCTTAAACCGAATCCTGAACCTAATCCTACACCTCTGCAATGATCCTGACTCCAATTTTCATTGTTCCCGCTTTATCGGTTCACCCAAATCTAAATTGTACCAATTATAGTCCGATTTAGTACTTTTCGTACACATAAGTAAACAATTCCAAAATTACGTACAAATCTCAATCCGACGGTAATGTTAATTTCAAATTTCAGGATTCCAGCTCGATTTGTTCCTCCGAAAAAAATTTGTACCAAATATATTACTTTTCGTACCCATGAGTCACTCTTTCAAAAACAATCTCTTTAATAGACCCTACATCTCAACCCTAATTCGCATTTCAAATTTTTAGCTCAATCATTCACATGCTACGAATTGTACCAAATTTAGAACTTTTCGCATACTTATAGTTCGAATGTCCAAAAACACTCTTTGCTATATATATTTTACACTCCATCAGTGACCCTCATTTAAAATTTAAGAGTTCTACCTTTACCGGTTCGCCAAATACAAATGTTATCTTATTTAGTACTTTTTGTACCATTCTAGTACGAATTTCCGAATTCATTACATATATCATATATAGCATATACCTGTTACTTCGTTAGCGAATGTGGGACTAATTTAAACATATATTAACATATTATGTTATTTTCACAAAATACTGCATATGTCAGAAAAACAAATAAATCTGCACATTAATATCTACCATAAAATGAATTTGAGTACCATTTAGTACTCCGCAACCATCCAACAAAACTTCCTGCATACCCCGATCCTACACCCCCACAATGATTCCAAATTTGAGAATTTCAAATCTATTGGTTCACCCACAATTCAAATTGTACCAAATTTACTACAACAATAGTACCAATTTCCAAAATTTCCTACATACCCCCAATCCTACACCTCCACAGTGACCCAAAATCCATGTTTCTGATTCCAACTCTATAGGTTCACCCACAATTCAAATTGTACCAAATTTAGTACACAGTAGTACCAATTTCCAAACCTTCCTACATACCCCAATCCTAAACCCCCACGGTGTTCCTAAATCAAAATTTCAGGATTCCAACTCTGTTCTGTTCACCCACCATTCAAATTGTACAAAATGTAGAACACAGTAGTACCAATTTCCAAAACTTCCTACATACTCCAATCCTACACTCCACAGTGATCTTAAATCCAAGTTTCAGGATTCCAGCTATATCGGTTCACCCACAATTCAAATTGTACCAAATTTAGTACACAGTAGTACCAATTTCCAAAACTTTCTACATACCCCAATCCTACACCTCCACAGTGAAACAAAATCCAGGTTTCTGATTCCAAATCTATATGTTCACCCACAATTCAAATTGTACCAAATTTAGAACACAGTAGTACCAACTTCTAAACCTTCCTACATACCCCAATAATACACCTCCACAGTGTTCCTAAATCAAAATTTCAGGATTCCAACTCTATCTGTTCACCCACAAATCAAATTGTACTAATTTAGTACATAGTAGTACCAATTTCCAAACCTTCCTACATACCCCAATCCTACACCTCAAAATTTCAACATTCCAACTCTATCGCTTCACTCTCAATTTAAATTGTACCAAATTTGGTACACTTAGTACAAAATTCCTAAAACTTCTTACATACCCAACCCCCACAGTGATCCCAAATTCAAGTTTCAGAATTTCAACTCTATCGGTTCACTCATAATTCAAATTGTACCAAATTTAGTACACATTAATACAAATTTCTAAATCTTTTACATATCTCAAGCTTACACCTCAACAGTGATCCTGACACCAAATTTAATGATTCTAGCTCTATTAGTTCACCTAAAAATCAAATTGTACCAAATATAGTACCATTTAGTGCTCATAAGTATTAATTTCTTTAAGTTATTGTAAATAAGTAAGTATTTTTGGGTTACTGTATTAGTTATTATAAGTTTTCGGTCGGTTTTATATTACCATGAAGTGAATTAAGAAATGACAAATTAAATGAAATGAGTACACGAAACACGGCTAAAGATGTATTTTATAAAAAATATATATAAGTACTATAATAATAACATAAGCCAAAATAAATTAATAATGAATATTTTTATTCATAAAAAAACACGTTTTCAATACTTATTAAAGAATAGGCTTTAACTTTAAATTAATCGTCAATAAAAATTTTACAGCATTCATATAATTAATAAAACATGATAAAAATATTTTGAAATAAAATTATTGTAATTGTGTGTGCGTGTGTGTGAACATATCCCATACATGGGCAAGAGTATTTCATATGCATGAAAAGCTTATATCACTAAAAAAAGTAAGAAAACACTGGGTCCGTGGAATGTTGTGGCGGTGACTGTGTGTTGACAGTGGGGAAATCTGAAAAACAAGCTGTTAGAAACAGATTATAAATTAATACTAAAACTTGTTACCAAATTGTTTAATTTCCTCGAACGGCAACTTTTTTCGCTGGTGTCTATCCATGTTTTTAATTGAGCCGGTGTTCTTTTACATAGGCAGATATTTTTTTCTATAGCTGCTGCACATTGCTTTATGGAAGGCAACTTCTCCAAGGCCAAAATATCTCCAAATGTTTCTTTAACGGAATCAATTTCAGCACTGCTCCACCTCTTGCGTATTGTCCGTCCGAAAGGGGATGCTAAATATTGAAAATATTGTTATTTGTGTAGTACTAAGTTGGTTAAAATACAGCTAAGTAATCAAAAATATTAAGAATTATAGTTTCTACAATTTTACTTACTACTACGTCTCTTCGGTTTTACCATATCTGTTTCTGAATCTTCAGAGTTTTCCTCCAAACCTTCATATTGCATACTCCCTTCGTTATCAGAAACTATATTTCTATTAGAATTACTAGTTTCGATACTATTTTGCAAATTGCACCCAGCAGCCGATAATAAAATTTTTTGACACGCTGTAATTTCGGCTACTGGCACCGGTACCCTATATATGCTTTTGTGGATGTCTTGTGGTGGCCTAAAAAGTTAGCAAGTCTATCAACCGTCGATTCTTGCACGTTCAGCAATGAGGTATATGTTGCTATGTGTTTTCGCAGTTTTGTGCCTCTAAGTGTATCGGGAATCAATGCTCCACACTCTGATGCAAATTTTCTCAGCAAAGGACATGCTCTGCAGTAACTTTTTGCTAAGCTGGACTTACCAGGCGCACTAAATATATATGGATTTGTCTTGGAAATGCCAGCCTTTTCTCTGAATTTAAGAATAATGTTAATGGACTTAATACACAGTGGGTCGAGCAAAACGCTCACGGTTCTTCCTAACTTTCCCCGTAACGTGATTCGAACGAATTGTTTGGCGAAATTAATGGATTGTTTAGAGATATTTTCCAACATGCCAGCTTCTACACAATCAGTTATTTGTTCCTTTTTATTAAAGTTTTCAATTGTTAACCTTTCAATTTCCCCAGCTCTTCGTCGATTGAATACTTGGATAAATATTAATGTAGATTCCAAAAGTTTTTCCAGGAAATGAAATTGTAGTTTAAGCATAATTCGGCGAAGGAATCAAGCATTATAGTTCTTAAATAATCATACAAAATTTTGATATCGTTTTTACTTGGCAAGTCATTAGTTTTTGTCCTTTTCCGATTTTCGAGATCTTCCAGAGCTTTTTTGTTGATTTGTACGGGTGTTCCTCTACCCAAAGAGAAATAAAATTGTCTAAGTTACATTTAGAATCTTCATTTTGACATTTAATAAATTCATTTCGTTGTATCCGTGCGCATTTTTTATTAAAGATGACAAGGATGTGGCAACAGCTGGCGTTGCGAATCCTTTATCAAAGGTCCACTTTGCTGTTTTCGAAGTGCCTCAATAGCATTATCGAACAAATATGGTTTGAATATATCTTTCAATTCGGATATCTCCGGCACAATTTTTAAATTCTATTTTAAATCTACCCAAAAGGCGCATGTTTGCTCGGATTTGATCATGGTGGTGACTTTGAGAAAGTTTTCGGATAATCTGTTACCATATCGGATAATTAATTCGTCGAAACGTATTGCTTTGGTTATGTTATCATTTCGGAGAACAGGAAATATCGTGTTTTCATTGCAGGACTCGCAACATGGTGTATATTGAGTTAATTTTCGCCCTTCAATAAAATTTGATCTGGAGTTGTGTTTTGAACACATTTCCTACTGTGTTGTGTGTGATGCAAATTTTGTATAAAATCCTTTACATTTGGACAGCATATATAGTCGTCGGCTTTTCGGTTGTTTTTTGTTGTTGTCGTCTAGATACAATTAAAATACCAGTGTTCTGATCACTGCATGTATTGTGTATGAAATCTCCTTGTTTTCGAATGTCTTCAATTAATTTTAAACGTTCTTTGCTCAATTTGGGAAGTGCCATTGCTTGTTTAACTAGATTTTCGTTTTTGTTTTAAGAATAAATGTCGAGCAATTTTGCACTGCAATGTTTTGCAATACATGCAAAAATGTCTTTTTAGTTTTGATTTTGAAAACGGAACTCTTAACGAATCTATCTGAATTGGAGCGGTGTTAACTTCTACAATGGAACTTGTATTTACTGTTGTATTTTGTAAAGATGAATCCGGTAGGTATTCTGACACAGATTTGTCATTATATGGCATAGAGGAATCAAAACTTTCTGTAGCCAACGTACTTCTATTACCTGATGATTTAATAGCAGTAGAAATTTTTAGTCGTGGGGTTTTAAGCACTGCATTTTTAAAAGAAACAGATTCGCCACTTGATGAAGTTTCATCCCACGTTGACTCTGAAGTGTCCGACAATATATGATCACTTTGTTTGGAATGATTTTCAGATGAAGGAATTTCAATACCAGTCACTTTCGTTATAACAGGCTCCGATTCGTCTAGTAGTGTGTCATTTTTGTTACTTTTAGAGGGATTATAATCTTTCGAGTTCATCGTGCTTTTTTGTAAGACTGTAGAGTTCTTAAGATGCCCTTGTTTTTTGCCAAACTTACGTCAAAAGCATTTAAAGAACATTCACTACCAGAATTATATATTATTTCGTGATTTCTTACATATGATGAATAATTTGAATCTTCTCCCGATGTTTCGTGATGTTTTTTATTTGTAGTTCCATTGAATTGTCATTTATAATTTCTGGTTCTGAACTCTTCTGGACATTTGTTGTAGAATTTGGTATACATTTATTTACTTCATATGTAGGCTTTTGGTCTACATGTTTTGAGTGACTTTGTCTTCTTTTCATTCGCTTTAATTCCAGAAGTTTCTTTTGTCATCTATAGAAAAACTTTTTTTTATTTTTGCTCGTATATAATTTGTTTACATCAGATATTCAAATACTTTAAATGTTTAAGATCGTCAATAACAACAAAAGGGTTATGCGCTAGTATGCAATTAAAAAATATTTTCAAAGTAGTGTTTTTCATAACAAATTTATATTATGAAATGTGGAAAATTATATATAAATTTATAAATGTTTTATCATTTTTCTGTATATTAATGACAATCTCAGACACCTTGTATTTATTTTTGAAGTAATCATATGTATGTAAAACATGTGTAGTGTAAATTAAATTCCAAAACGATAACGTCATGGTACTTCAAATATAGTAAAATGATTAGTTGTGAATTAAAATTATCATCATTGTGTCGAATATGTCTACGCTAAATAACTGTTGGGAAGCAATATATGTTTTTGTTCAATAGTGTATATGTCTTATTTTTTAAAAGTAATATACAAAATCCATATATTGATTGACGAACTCACCATAAGATGCAATTAGTTTTGCAGAATAAAAACCACCTCTATATTTCACAACACAATCACTGCCTTGGAGTTGTGTTATAGTTTTTGAGTAATAACAAAATAATCATCAGTGTCGTAAGCAACCAAGCTAAAAGTTTTTAGGCTGTAAACAATGAAAATGTTAATAAAACTACGCAACAACAGTTACATCATGGGTAGGCATAGATATGGGTTATATAAATATTCCAAGTAAGGTTTTATAATCAGGTGGTTCTTGTTTGATTATTTATTTAGAATAAGAAGGTAATAAAAATACTTCTTTTTCTTTTCAAATATCTCTTATATGTATTAAACAAGAGAAGAACTACACATATTTGGAATCTATATATGAACCAATTTGATCTAAACTTATTGCATATCTATACAATTCGTGCAAATTATAACTAAATCGAATATAATTTATTTTAACTGAAAAATTGTGCAGGTTCTTGTAAAAATATATATACTAACTTATTTGTAACATTTCATTATTTATGGACGATGACATATTTTGTATAGAATCCCTTACAGTTTCCATCGCTTGTGATGAATAAGTATTCTTTTGTTTTGGCTGTGTTTCTTGCCTTTTGGCTTCGTCTTCTTTTATATTCTTTAAATTAGAAAGTTCTTCCTTGTTGTCTAGGAAATGAAACTGTCAATATAACTTTAAATACACCTCTTACATTAATTTACCGCTTTTTGCTATTATCGTCCCAGATAGGATCCGCCTTTGTATTTAAAAATATCCGTCCCCGTCAAATGGTTTGTTTTTTTTTTGTGTCTACGACACAAAACTCGCCATAATTATATGACACTAATGAAAACATACTATATAAAAACAAAAAATAAAAATATAATCGAAAAGCGATAATAATGCTGTTAATATTGATGTGAGAAACCAAACTAAAATATTTTCAAAAAATTTATGTTTTAGGTTGATTTTCGGCTTCTCCTGATGCTTGAAAACATATTCTTTAAAAATTTTCGCCTTCTGTCGATGCTTGAAAATTTTTTTAAAGAATCCACGTCTTGTGTTGTTTTTTGAAAATTATTTTAAAAAAACCTACGCCTTGTGTTGGTTTTATATATTTTATAATATATTTTAAAACAATCCTCCTTTGTATTGGTTCTTGAAAAGTAGTTTAATAAATCCAAGCCTTCTCCTTGTCCTTAAAAAATATTTAATAAATCCATTGACTTGGATTTTTTTTAAGAATATTTGTTCAAGCATCAACAAAATAGATGTTTTTTTTGAGAATATTTGTTCAAGCATCAACAAAAGTCGTGCATTCTTTAGGAATATTTTACAAGATTTTTCACAAATATTTTACGTATTCCTTGAAAAATCTTCTTAAAAAATATACGCATCAAACAATATTGAAAAAAATCCTTTTTTTTTAATAAAAAAATCAAGCGTGAACTTTTTTTAAAAATTTAAGAAGCAAAATATTTTCAAAGACGTGGATTTATTAAATAATATGTTCAAGAGCGTGGATTTATTAAATAATATTTTCAAGGACGTGGATTTATTAAAAATGGTTTTCAAGGGCGTGGATTTATTAAAAACTATTTTCAAGGACGTGGATTTATTAAAAATTATTTTCAAGGACTAACTGAAGGCGAGGGTTTATATAAGAATATTTTTCAAGGCCAACTGAAGGCGAGGATTTATTACACAACATTTGTCGAAGGATTCTTATAAATATTTTAATTCTTGAAATCTTTAAAAAATTCTAGCATCAAAAAATAGTTTTTAAAAATTCTTAAAAATCTACGTTGATGCTTGAAAAATATTTTTTTCACAAATATTTTTACGTATTCCTTGAAAAATCTTCTTAAAAAAATATACGTATCAAAAAATATTTAAAAAAATCTTTTTTTAAATAAAACCAGTAAGAAAGGACGAAAGTCGGACGGGCCTGACTATATGATACCCTACACCACTCTGTGTATATGCAGGAGGTGCTATTGGAACAACATAAACTCAAATAAAAACATAAACTAAAAACAAACTAAACTTAATGCAATTTGGACTAAATTCAGTAGCCTGTGCAAAATGTCGTTGCAATCTGACACACATTGGGTTTTCGTGCACTATATAGATGAAATCGGCCGAAAATATGAGAGCTATATCTAAATCTGAACCGATGTCAACAAAACTTAACATATGTTAAAATATACTCATTTGGTACGTTGAGCAAAATTTTGTCGCAATTGGATAAATATGGGGGTGTGGTGCACCATTTAGATGAAATCGGGCGAAATATATATGGGAGCTATTCCAAATTTGAACCGATTTTAACAACTTTTAACATACGTTATTCAAGGCTCAATCTAGTGGGTTATACAAAATTTCCTCGCAATCGGACAAATTTTTGGGATATTGGGACCATCCGATAAATTGGGTATGTGGTGCACCATTAGTTAAAATCGGCCCGAAAATATATATGGGAGCTATATCTAAATCTGAACCGATTTCAACAACACATTCGTACATGTTATAATAGGGGTATGTTGGTACGTTGTGCAAAATTTCGTAGTAATCGGACAAATTTTTTGGACCGTGGTACACTTTTTGGTGAAATCGGGCGAAAATATATATGGGAGCTATATCTAAATCTGAAACGATTTCAACAAACTTAACATATGTAAATAGGGTTAAGCTGGTACG
>NW_026712230.1:5905778-6012504 GCF_030504385.1 Musca domestica | reverse complement strand
TATTAAATAATATTTTCAAGGCCGTGGATTTATTAAATAATATTTCAAGGGCGTGGATTTATTAAAAATTATTTTCAGGGACTAACTGAAGACGGATTTATATAAGAATATTTTTCAAGGACCAACTGAAGGCGAGGATTTATATATATTTTTCAAGGACCAACTGAATGCAGGATTTATTACACAATTTTGTCGAGGATTCTTACAAATATTTTTAATCTTGAAATCATTAAAAAATACAAGCATTAAATAATAATTTTTAAAAAATTCATAAAATTTACGTTAATGCTTGACAAATATTTTTAAAAATACTCGCCTCAGTTGATCTTGAAAAATTCGTTAAAAAAAGATACGCTTTCAGTTTGTCCTTGAAAACTATTCTTTAAAAATGTTCGTTTCTGTTGATGCTTGAATAAATATTAAATAAATTAAGTGTTGGTTCTTGAAACTTATCGTTAATATATCCACGCCTTCTGCTAGTCCTTGAAATATTCTTTAAAAATACACGCCTCAGTTTGTCCCTGGAAAATATTCATAAAAGAATACAAGCCTTAGTTGGTCCTCGGTAAATATTCATAAAAAGTACAAGCCTTAGTTGGTCCTTGGAACATATTAGTTAATAAATCCACGCCTTCAGTTAGCTCTTGAAATTATTCTTTAAAAAATCTACGCCTTCAGTTGGTACTTGAAAATAGTATTGCAGAAAAATGTATTTCGATTCAAAGCAAAATTAAATGACACATATTTCAAATCCAATGAGTTTGGTCGTAAGGCACTCGAATAAGTTCGTATAGAATAGGTATGTCTGGGTACTTTTCCGTAATATTTACTCAGTAAACTTCATTTGAGAGAGTAAGGGAGAAAATACTTTCCAGACAAATATTACAAAACAAACACATAGAAAATTGTTTTTGTATGCAAAGCTAGTGTCAGTTTGATATGTCGTAAATGCAAACAAATACACAAAATATCAAAAATTTTATTATTTTAAAAACATATATTTTGGCATTTACACAATAAAATTTAAAAACATGAATGAAAATCTTAAAAATTCGTAATTCTGTAGCTTCACCGTCCTTCCTCTGATTAGGACATTTCCAGCGATATGTGCAAATCTTACCAAAATGCTGGTAAGCGGCAATAGTTCAATGAAATGGGATTTGTTCTTCAAACGTTCCCAGTAGGGAATAGAAGTAAATTTTATATGAATGGGCATTGTGCTGCCGTTGTGATTTTTTTATTCCTGAATTTTATTCTACAATAGATGAAGCCCACACCAAGAATTCCATCCGTTAAAACGATATCACAACACATGTAATTTTTTGGTTTAGGGGCCGCCCTATTTATGTATGTATATATTTATACATATATGTAAACAAATAAATCCTGCGTTATTTATTAATTTTTTTTTTGTCTGGAAATGAAAATAAATTTCTGATACAAACAAGGCGTGGATTTATTGAAGAATATTTTTCAAGGATCGACTGAGGCGTGGATTTATTGACGAAATGGCCTTAGTCTAGTTTAGGCCCCTCGAGGATGGTTTTTAAATTTTTATCACATGGGGTCCTAATTACGACTGGGTCCTGATTTTCAATGGCAAACTGAAGGCGTATATTTATTGTATATTATTTGAATAAATAATGAAATAATAATGAATAAATTAAAAAAAAAATCCACGCCTTGGCTCTGTGGTGCACCACTTAGGAGAAATCGGCCGTAAATATATATGGGAGCTATATCTAATGTGAACCGATTTCAACAACTTTTAACATACGTCATTCAAGGCTAAAACTAGTGTTATGCAAAATGTCGTCGTAATCGGACAAAGTTTTTAGCATTGGTACACCTTTTAGGTATAATCGGGCGAAAATATATGGATTTAGATTTAGATAAAGTCTGAATAGATTTCAGCAAAACTTAACATATGTTATAATATACTCAATTTGGTACGTGGAGCAAAATGTTGTCGCAATCGGATAATATTAGGTCTGTGGTGCACCATTTAGATGAAATCGGTCGAAAATATATATGGGAGGTATATCGAAATCTGAACCGATTCCAACAAAACTTAACACAGGTCATTCTAGGCCCAATTTCATCCGTTCTGCAAATCGCACAAACAAAATTTATTTCACGTTATTCTATATTAAAATTCGATACTCTGTGCAAATTACGAGGCAATCTGACGAACATTGGGTCCTTGGTACACTATCGTAAAATCGGACGAAAATATATATGGGAGCTATATCTAAATCTAAACCGATTTTCACCAATTTCAATAGGGTTCGTCCTTGGGCCAAATAAATAAACTGTGCCAAATTTCATCTCATTCGGATCATAAATGCGACCTGCATTTTGTTAACAATAATACATGGACAGACGGACGGACGTACGGACATGCATAAATCGACTTAGAAAGTGATTCTACGTATATCCTCAAAAGTAACTATGGGTCTATCTCGTATATTTTTGCATGTTACATACAAATGCACAAAGACATAATAGCCTGTACCACAGTGTGGTGTAGGGTGTAAAAATGTCAATGAGGCAGGCCTGGTATAACTGATTGTACCCTCCTCCATTAGAAATCTTAAAAAATCCAAATTTTAATGGTATGAATAGATTTTAGCTATTTAAAAAATCTTATGAACCTATATTGGACGAAAGGTTCTGTCAAGAAGTCGATGACAAATTTTCTTGATTCCGGTAGTCAATGATCAAAATTTCTTAAACAAATTGTAGATATCTGGTATACATTGAAAAAATATATTAACATATTGCAGGAAGCATGTAGATGATGACAAAATATTTTATACCCTACACCACACTGTGGTACAGAGTATTATGTCTTTGTGCATATGTTTGTAACATACAAAGTATTTTTTGTTTAAATTTATATTTTTCAAACTTACCAGATATGACTGACATATATACCCAATAATTGCACTAAATCTCGGGTTAAGGCTTGATATTCGATTAACAAATTTTCAAAATTGTTAAAAAAATTGCGAAGTACAAATTTGGACGCATTTGGATATTCCGTTCGCTTCATATAAGATTTATAAGTTTCCAAAATATTGACCCTTTGTGGGGAAGGTACTGGAAAAGTGGGCCGATATGTCCCATCTTCCCACATTATACTAGTTTGGTTAAAATATTAGCTTGCGCAAAGTTTGGTTCAAATCGGATAACCCTTTCGCATGATGTTATAAAATTCATATTCAGCAAAATTGTGACTTTTTGTGTGTGGGAGGTACCAGGAGTGGACCGATATTCCCCATCTTTGAACTTGATTCAAGTTTGGAAGAAATATTACGATGTGCAAAGTTTGGATGAAAGTGGTTACTGCCTTCGAGAGTTATCGTGCGCACCAGCCAGCCGGACAGGCACACAGACGGACGGGCATTTGTAAATCGACTCCAAATTGTCTGAAACGGATTTGGTCCAAAGGAACATGGGGTCTTAAACCAATATTTCAATGAGGCACATTTTTGTCGTAATAAAGTGTATATACCCTCATAAGCCTTAAGGCTGAGGGTATAAAAACTGACGTCTCTGGTAGTCTCTGATAAAATATTCCTAAAAATTTAATAGGCTCCTAGTAGTCGATGAGAAATATTCTTACAAATTTGTAGATATCTGGAAGGAACTAAAAAAAACATTCTTAGAATGTTGTAGTCCATAAAAAATATTTTAAAAAATTGAAAGTATCTGGTAGTAGCGGAAAAATATTATTTAACAATTATATGCCTCCGGTAATCTATAAAAAATATTCTTAAACAATTCTAGGCCTCTGGAAGTCGATTAAACAGATAGTATTAACAAATTGTAGGCATTAGATAGTCGCTGAAAAAATATTTTTGGAGTAAATATATACGCCATAGAATGCAAATGTTATTTTTCACACATAAGTCGAGGTCAATTGGACCCGCTAAATATTGACCGATCATCATGAATTCAGCTATACTTATTCGTTGACCATATCCCCTTCTCCGAGTAAAATTCCGTTATGTTTGGGTCATAATTGTGGCCTCTGGAGCGACCAGAAAAATAGACAAAAATAAACTTTTTGGTCCATTTGAACCCCAAAACATTAACCCATCATTACCAAAAACAGTAGGGGTCTTCTTTAGCCAATACCGGAAATACATATTAAATTTCGTGATGATTGGTCCATAACTGTGGTCTGTATCGTGTTTACAAATTATAATAGACAGACGGACGGACGGACACACATGTCTAGATCGACTCAGCTAGCCGAGATATGACGATCGATATGCCAAAAGGTGGGCCTAGGACCAATATTTCGCGGCGTTACAAACTTTTGGGGCCGCACAAAGCTATTATACAACCTAGTTGTGTAGGGTATAACTATATCATTGTCAAAGTTCCATCTCTCACTTACCAATTCAGTAAATCTTGCAGCGTAATTTTATACGGATCCTTTGATTTGCCATATCAAATATTTCATATTTTAAATCTTCAAAATTGACCGCCACAGCATTACATGCCCGAATTTGTTCAAGAATACCACTAAAGAAATAATGTAATGTTTGGACAGTCAAATAGCCATTGTGCTGGACATCTAATATGCGAAACAAATAATGTAACGATTGTAGTTCATGACGATTATGCAAACACAGAACGAAATCTAGGAAGGTATTCACCATCAAAGGTACGACATTCATCAAAAGACTATACCACCGTACAAACTTAGAAACTCTGAACTGAATAGGGGGTAACCGGAATGGCATTGCACTTTGGCAAACAGGCGACATTGGCAGTGGCAGCTTGCACAACTTTCAAGTAGTCGTTGTAACTAATCAATTGCTGACCCATTGGTGTCACTTGTGCACAATATTTTTCCAATATCGACCACAACGTATTCAATTCCTCATTATCCAGCAGTTCTTGTGACGTTTTTGCGTAGGTTTTGCCTTAGGGTTCATGGAAAATTTTCGGTACAGTTCAATATGTTGGATGGTTAGGATTTGGTTTTCCATTTGCTGAATTGGATTTATTGGCACCAGCACATCCACCACTGCTGCTGATTTTGAGCGGTGCATTTTCATCAAATTTATGCATTTCTTCTTCGCTGGGTTTCTTTGTTTACACTTAAAGATTTTCAAATGCTTTAATATTATCCGGATGCAATTCAAGTTATTTTTGTAATTTAATAGAAATATTAAATGTGTTTTTGTTTGTTTAAGAATTCTTTTACACACAGATATTTTATCTACAACTTTATGTAAACACAGGCTGTTACTATCAATTGTGTGATCTCTTTGAAATTGAATAGAGCGGGGGATTACTCTCTTGGTTTGTCAGACACATAGCCCATTTAACAGGTCATGTAAGGCCCATTTATAAGGTCAAACAGTAAGACCAGATGATTTCATCAGTGCTGTCAAAATGCGTTCTATTTTAAATTAATCGTTTGAAAGCGTAAACAACGAATTTTACATTACGGGGGTATTTCAATCAAAATGGAAGAAAATATTCGCTTCTTACATGATCTGTTATATGAGCCTTGAGGTCATGTAAGAAGAGAATATTTTGGTCTATATTTTTTCAACTTAGGCGTGGATTTATTAATTTATTTTTTCATCATATACGTGTTTTTTTTAATGTTTTTTCAACGTAGGCGTCTAAAGAGTGAACCATTATGATAATTTTTGATAGTGATAATTGCGGCCCAACAAGAAACCAAAAACAAATTCGGTTGAACAAACTTCCAAAAATACCGAAAATTTGGGGCTACCGCTATATGCAGCTTTACCAAATCGTGGACCCAAAAAAACCTTTTTCAATACCAAACATCCCAGGAGTAGTATATATGTTCTTTCTTTAATCTTGCGAGCGATATCGTGATTTTAACAGACGGAATATATACCTTATGGGGTCTTTGGAGAATATTTGAAGGTGTTGCAAACAGAATGACAAATTTACAAAGTTATACAAATATAATATATATGTCTGTTCCAGAACCTGAAAGAATGTAAAATGTTTTACTACGATAAGAATTTTTCCTTTATGACATCAAAAATAGTAAAACATAGTACATTCTTGCAGTACGGGAAGAGGCCAATAATATAAAATATTTTACTCACCTTGTATAAAGAACAAAATACCAATGGTACGCCGATAGTTGATGCTTGACTTGATTAAATTCAAAGAAAAATTTTCAAAGGTCCGCTAATTTGTCTGCGAAGTTAAAAATCCAATTTTATGGATGTGCCAGACATGTAATCTTTCTAATCTTGTTAGAATTTGTCAGGTTTTCTAGTGAGGATAAATCTCGTCCTATCAAAAAGAAAATTGATTAAATCACAAAAAGCAACGACAAAAATTGTGTATTTTTTTATTTTATGGCTGCTTTAAATGTATGTCTCCTCTTTGTAGGCTTGTAACTTTGCAAATATATATATACATATGCAAAGTTATAAATTGACATAATTTTTACAAAACAATTTGTTTGTTTACCACCAGCCGTCAAAATGTCGTCAACATTTTCAATACAAAATATAATATAAATATAAAACGTTTACTTACCTTGTAAAGAAAAAAAAATGCTAATAGCACAAAATAGAAAGGTACGCCGTTGATGCTTGAATTGTATCGTTGCTGCTTGAATTCAAAATGATTGTTGATGCAGGTCAATTGATTTTATTAACCGGTAGCCATTTACGATTGTGACTACTTTCGACTAATAACCTGTAATCATTTACACATTAAAGCTTCATAATATGAAGCACTGTATCGATTTATCTTGTTGGAATTGTTCAAGTTTTCTAGTGAGGATAAATCACCCCCTCTATCGAAAAGAATATTTACAAAATCACAAAACGCAACGATAAAAATTATGTAAATTTATTTCTTATATTTGCAAAGAAGATATATAAATTAACATTACTTATTATAAAACAATTTGTATATTTACCACCAGTCCAAAAAATTTAATAGTACGTTTACATTGTACCGGATTCCGTAACCAAGTGGGTTTAAATTGTTATATGCCAAATAAATCCCCATAATGTAGGTTAAAACCATGGCATAATTATAGAAGGTAGTTTCATTAAAGATATCGGTATTGGCAGCGCTTTTTAAATTTGGAAATCATCTATCATTTTCAAATAAATTAAAAAATATTACCATAAACTTTTGTGCACGACCAGTGGCATATTTTTAATATATTTGAAACATAATATTGTCTAACAGTTCCGCGTACTTTTTCTTGGATAAACCATTTTAAAATTACAAATACTTATGCTTATTACATATATACATATGTATATTATTATATAATGATCATGAAATTCAAAATTTGTAACAAAAATACTTCTTGCCACTGAGCACATGTTGTGCGTACATTTCGAAGAAGAATATTTCCATTTACATTTTGAAAGCAGAATGTTGTCAAAGTCAAATTTATGAAAAAATTGTATTCGTATGTTGGCAAAGGATTACCTTGTAAGTGCCGATTAATATACAAATATGAACCGTTTATATGCCTTGTAAAGTCGAATGCCACACTAAAGTGATTTCATGAAACAAATTACACGAAATTATGAGTTCTTAGATCGAGTTCCTCAGCTGAACATTTTTTTTAAATTAATGTAGTGCTGAACTCGATGTAAGGTCGCCTACTTTATCATGAAATTACTTTAGAGGGCATTTACATTGTTCTGGATTTAGAAAATTCAGTGGGTTTTAAAAAAGTTCTAATGTACATTCTGTTTTAGTGTGACAAAAAGAAAAAAATAGCCAATATATTTATTAGCTAAACCATTGCAGCATTTATACCCAACGTGTTTAATGATTAATCGTCATTTAATCATCATTTGGATAGTCATATCGATAATGTCATTTATTAAATCACAAAAAGCAACGACAAAAATTATATTTTGTTTTTCATTTTATGGCTGCAGCGAGGAATTTATGTAAATTTACGCTACAAGCCTACAAAGAAAAAAATGCACATATTTTTTACAAAACAATTTTTTCGTTTACATCCAATCCATAAGAAATCGTCATTTAAAATCAAACAAGTAAAAACGCCGTTAAGTTCAGCCGAGCCGAACTTATTAACTCGCCACCATGATCTGGACATTAAAAGTACATGTAATCGATCGGTACTTTTATATATATCGTTGGTTGTGCCATGGTAATTTTTTGATAGGACGATTTGACACACGGCGAGAACGAAGTTACAGCCAATTTGCATAAAAAACGGGGCCATAATCCTCAAAATACCGGTACCGCTATATTGGGGCTGTCGTAAATTTTTATATGATATTTTTTGTGGGAAGATTTGCAACCCTATCTAAATTCAAAATACCGAATTACAATCAATTCGATTGAAAGTCAATTCGGGCTATCTTATAAAGTAGATGAACATTTATAATTCTCGCTTCAAAGACTTACCAAAAATCTTCAAACGTTTTTAATTTGATTTGCCATTTGCAAACATCAAAGACATAGAAACGTAAAGACTTGACAAAATGCATTTTGGAAAAATAGTTTATCGAAACATATGTAGGGGGCTTCTGGCATAACAGAGGCATGTAAATAATAAAAACGCGAATAAGAGGGAAAAGGTGCCCCCTACATATGTTTCGATAAACTATTTTTCCAAAATGCATTTTGTCAAGTCTTTACGTTTCTATGTCTTTGATGTTTGCAAATGGCAAATCAAAATTAAAAACGTTCCAACTGCTACAAAGGAGGAAGAAGAAAAACTTGACAATAACGAAGGTACTTAAAGTGAAGTGACGATTAGGGTGTGGCAGTGAATCAAAGGAGCTTAAGCAAACAAATGAACCCTTCGAAAATGCTTGGGCCATGAAATACCAGCCTTCAAGCCAGTGGATAATCCAAATGGACTGGTGGAGGAGAGTTAATTTGCCACACTATTCCCGAAATATCGTGAGAGGTATTTGAAACAAGTCTGGCCATTGGTACAACAAGCTGTTGCTGAATATTATCTGAAAGCTGAACTGGATTTAATTGAAGGCAGTATGGTGGTGAAGACAACACGTAAAACCTGGGATCCCTACATTGTCATCAAGGCACGTGATATGATTAAGCTAATGGCTCATAGTGTACCCTTTGAACAGGCCAAACGTGTGCTACTGGACGAGATTGGTAGAAAGAAAAATTCTTCAAAAGACATCAACGTTTAATTGGTCCCAGTGGTGCCACTTCGAAATCCATTGAACTTTTAACTGATTGTTATGTTTTGGTTCAAGGTAACACGGTCTCGACATTGGGTCCCTATAAGGGTCTACAACAGGTTCGTGATATTGTCATCGATACCATGAACAATGTGCATCCCATTTACAACACCAAGGCAATCATGATCAAACGGGAACTTATAAAATATCCAAAATTGGCCAATGAGGATTGGTCGCGTTTCCTGCCCAAATTCTAGAACAAGAATATCAGCAAACGTAAACAAACCAAGGTTAAGAAACAAAAGAAGGAATACACACCATTCCCACCGGCACAACCCGAAAGCAAAATCGATAAACAATTCTTCGGCTTCGGCTGAATATTTCCTTAGCAAAGAACAGAAACAACAACGCAAGCAAGAGGAGGAGAGTAATGCCAAACGATCTGAGGCTGCGAAGAAACAAGAAGAGAAACGTCAAAAATAGTTTATCCCGCCTACAGAAGATTCACCGTCGTCAGCGGCAAAGAAACGTTCCGCCGATGGGCATGATAATAAGTTGGAAGTTAAGGCGCTTAAAGCCAAGTTGGCCAACGCTAATAAGAAAATGAAAAAGGCGTAGTATAATTAAGCTTTTCAAAAGGATTTCTTTGTAATCGTAGTATTTAAGTTTTATACCTTTCTTATTACATGTACTTTAGTGGAAAATAAATAATAGAGATTTTTTACTGTTTGTGTAAAGAATTGTGATTGAGGTGAATTTTATTTGAAGAAGGATAGTAGATAGAAATTGGAAATATTGTAATTTTTGTAAAAATTGGCTTCGTATATGGAATGATTGATTATTTTTATACCCTTCACCACACTGTGGTACAGGGTATTGTCTTTGTGCATATGTTTGTAACAGGCAAAAGGAAACGAGATAGACACATGGTTCCTTTTGAGAATATGCATAGAATCACGTCTAAGTCGATTTATGCATGTCCGTCCGTCTGTCTGTCCATGTTAAATTGTAAACAAAGTACAGGTCGCATTTATTATTCGAATTGTATGAAATTTGGCACAGCTCAGTCATTTGGCCCAAGGACGAACCCTATTGAAATTGGGAAAAATCGGTTCAGATTTAGAAATAGCTCCCATATATGGCACAACGTACTTAATTAAGCCTATGAGGTGTGCGAAATTTCGTGAAAATAGGTTCAGATTTAGATATAGCTCCTATATATATATATATATTCGTCCGATTTAAGGTAAATGGTGCACCAAAGTTCCTAAATATCTTTCGATTTGCACGAAATTTGGCACATCGTACTGAATTCAGCCTAGAATGATGTGTGCTATGTTTCGTGAAAAGCGGTTCAGATTTAGATATAGCCCCCATATATATTTTCATCCGTACTGAATTGAGTCTAGATGTGTGCTAAGGAATTGAGTCTAGAATGATGTGTGCTAGTGTGCTAAAAAAATCGGTTCAGATTTAGATAAAGCCCCCACGTATATTTTTGTCCTATTAACACGAAAATTTGTACACCTCATTCTAGGCTTAATTCAGTACATTGTGCCAAATTTCGTGCAAAGTACAGGGCAAAATTATGATCCGATTGATATGCAATTTGGTAAAGCTCATTTATTTGACCCAAGAACTAGGGTTCGTTCGTTGAAATTGGAGAAAATCAGTTCAGATATACCACTCATATACATTTTCGAACGATATGGTATAAATGGTAAACCCAACCAACATCCAAAGTTTGTTCGATTAAAATTTATTTAAATCGGAACTGATTTCAACCGATTTCAACAAAGCTATATTAAATGGTTTGGTATGTATATGACCATTTATATTAGAACAAATTTAAAACATGTGGTTCAATTGTGTAGCTGTGTACATTTTCGTTTCAATCACAAAAAAACTAGGTATCTGGTACACCATTTAGATGAAATCAGTCTAAAATGTATGTAAGAGTTGTATAATACAGGTGTTGGGCAAATCCTCCTTCAAAATTATAGATATTGGTCCACTTTTTGTGGTAAGAGGTATTATGTCTTTTTGCATATGTTTGTAACAAGCAAAAGTTAACAAGATAATGTTTAGTTACTTTTAAGAATATACATAGAATACGTTTGTCTTCTGTCCGTCCTTGTTAAATTGTAAAAAAAGTACAGGTCTAATTTATGATTCGATTGAGATTAAATTTGGTAAAGCTTATTTGTTTGACCCCGGAACTAGGAAATTGGACAAAATCAGTTCCGATCTAGATATACCACTCATACACATTTTTGTCCGATTTGATATAAATGGTAAACCCAACTTCCAAAGCTAGTTCGATTCATTATAGGCTCAATTTTATACGTTGTGAACAATTTCGACTTAATCCGACAAACATTGGGCCTTAGTGCACCATTTAGGAGAAATCGACCGAAGATATATATGGGAGGTATATCAAAATTGGAAACGATTTCAACAAAACTTAACACATGTCATTATATGCTGAATTTGATACGTTGTGCAAAATTTCGTCGCAATCGGGAAAAATTTGCGTTAATTAGTGCATCATTTAGGAGAAATTGGCCGAAAATATATATGGGAGCTATATCAAAATCTAAACCGATTTCAACAAAACTAAACACACGTCATTATAGGCTCAATTTGGTATGTTGTGCAAAAATTCGTAACCGGAGAAAGATTGGGCCTTTAGTGCACCATTTAGGGAAATCGGACGAAAATATATAGGGGAGCTATATTTAAATCTGAACCTATTTCCACCAATTTCAATAGGGTTCGTCCTTGGACCAAATAAATGAGCTGTGCCAAATTTCATCTCATTCAGATCATAAATGCGACCTGCATTTGGTTTACAATAATACATGGACAGAGGGACATGCGTAAATCGACTCATAAAGAGATTCTTATTCGAGTGACTTACGACTAAACAGTTCCGATGTTTTGAAAAATATTTCATTTATTTTTGCTTTGATTCATTGCCTATATATAAGGTCTACCGGGAGGCGAATTCATGCCTTAGTTTTCCTGTGCTGTCAAGCGTTTACATCGCGAAAAATCAACCATAACAAGGTAAAAATACAAAATATCTTTCGGAATATCACAATAGTATTATTGTGCACGTATACTTTTGTTGGAATAAATATATTTTTCGTATATTTATTCTTCGAAAAATTAATTTTGACATTCAATGAAGACTACAGCTGGCCTTACCGGCAAACCATATAAACAAACCTTGACCAATATACATCACATATATCGGCAATCTATGCAATTTCATGTCAAACTTAGGGACTTTGATGTTTATTTACTACTTTTTAACATAATGTAAACATGTATGGCAAAGCTCGTTTGTATTGTTTGATAACGGCGCTAGTTTGTTTGATAACGGCGTTAGCATCGTTTGAGAACGGTGTTAGTGGCCTCGGAAAATTTTCCGAAACACGGCAACTCTGCCCAACATAAAATATTTAATTTTATAAAAAAATTGATATTACCGATGTATATAAAGGTATTTCTTTTACATAAGGAATAATATTAAGCAGATATTCCTAAAAAGCAATCAAACTCAATTTGTATATAAAATGTCCCCAAAAGTTGAATGTCCCCAAAACTTCCGCTAGATCTATAATTTATCGGGGACTGTCCCCAAAAAACTAAAATGTCCCTAAAAATATCATTGTATCGAAAACATGTCCCCAGAACTATCGCTGGACATATATATATATATATATATATATATATATATATATACATATATATATTTCGATTTGTGGTTTTAAGTCCCTCACATGCGTAATATGCACTCCAAAAGAATGATATTTGATACGACACATCAGATACTGCTCGAAAATACCTCTGTAAAATTTTGTCAAGATCGGTTCAAATTTGGATATACCTCCAATATATATCTTCAACCGATTTCGTGTTAATTGTGCACCAAATGGCCAATATCAGTCCAAAAGTCCTGAATTTTGGTACATCCGACCGAATTCAGTATAGAAGCAAGTACGTTAAATTCAGTGGAAAACGGTTCAAAAATAGGTCCCAGGTACATGTTTCATCGGATTTGTTGTTTACGTCCCTCACATTCATAATATGCATTCGACAACAATGATATTTTGTACCAGATATGTGATGGTACCTCTGCAGAATTTTATCTAGATTGGTTCAGATTTGGATATATCTCCCATATATCTCTTCAACCGAACTCGGCCCGATCGAACGTAACTGCTTTTGTACTTGTTAGTACTAAATTTAACCATACTTTTCTTTACTTTTCAAATTCGTTTTGTCAAGATATTTACAAGTTAGTCAATCAGTCTTGATTTTACTGTTTAATATTAAGTTGTATCCTTGAAAGATTCTATGGAGTCCACATACTCCTAGACATCTTCCCTTGTTGCTTCAAATTCAAATTATGAAGATGAACGCTCTCCAATCTTCCAACTTACCAAATACTAATCACATGACAATAACCAGCATTAAGTTGGCCCCGAAATTCCCATTCATCATTATCGACCACAAATACAATTTTGAATACTTGAGAAGCCGAGAAGGAGGATGTTTAACCGTTCCCTCTATTGTCTTTATTAAAGGCCATTTAAAATGTTGATATTTCGTAAGTCAAACCAACCGAGAACCCTGACATGACCGCATTAACCAGACTGTCAGACATGTCATCTACCACCGCTAATGCCAGCCACGAGAAGGACGAACAACGAACGAGCCAACCACTTTATTTGATAAATGAATAACTCAAGATAATTCTACGCGCTCGTCTCCTCTGCTCCTCTCCCCTGCAAGTAGTCGGTCCGACCACATTTTGTGGCCAAATACGGCCGACAACAAAGGCAAAGTACTTATTGAACAAATATTATGCTTTAATTACAGCAATGGGAAATGTGTCCTTGTGGTCTCATCTGGGTACCTCAACAATGGCATCAATTGACCTGTAACCACAATAATAGAATACCAGGTATTGTTGTCTTTTACGGTGGGGGAAGGTGTGGTGATTACATCTTCTTTGTGGTTGTTTACCTTTCAATACAGTTGCCGATTTTGGTTTCGCTTTTTTTCGTTTTCATAACTGCTGGGAATTCCTTCCCAGAGAAATTTCTTTGGACTTGGTCAAAACTAAGCTGGAGACACGCACGGCCATAACAACACACGTCTGCACTCATTTATAAATATTAAATGGAAATTAGCATTCAATGTTCACTGGGAGACGTTTTGACCTTGTTATTGTTGTTCTTGTTGTTTGTGGACATGACCTTTGGTAATTTGTAATAATACGAACCCTCTGTGGACTTGAAAGCACACAAAAGCACACTCACATATACCTTCGCACGTACACATCTACGCACACAACATAAAGTTACATTTAGTTATCGAAATCAGCAAAAGTAAACATGCAGTCGGAACAGCATTTGTCTCTAATCAAACTGTCATTGGAATTATAGCCAAACAAATATTTGTAGAAATGCTGAAATGTCATTTGTGGGTCCAGGAGGTCGGTCATAAAGTGACCATCAAGATATGCCATTTTGTGGTGGTATCTTTTAACGTTAACGTTATCTGCCTTCTGTGGGCGTTCTCTGGCTATGTTTATCTAACATCCTGTTTGTCCATCCATTTATCTGTGTGCTTCTTGGCCGGCATTAAAACACATTCCATATTTCTCTCCTCCCTCTCACCACCAACACCCTCTAAATTGTTAGTAGCCATGGGTATGCCCTTTCCGTTTCCTTATTTTGGCAGATTTCCTGTTTTAGGTTGTTGCTTATCATTCGTTTCAAGGTTTACAAATTACTTAATAATTTATTAATGTTGTGTAAGTTTGTTTATTGGCTTCGAACAGCAGTTTGTTGAACTTTCTCTGCTTCATCTCCTGCTTTAATTTCTCATAGGCCAAGTTAAGAGGTATTTGGGTATCTAGTTTCTATTTATTATGACATTTTAATTACAGTAGACAACCAAATGCTGGTCGGTTACACACACACACACAAACCTACACAGAAGCAATATTTGGTTTTAATATATTTTACTTGGCCTAATCACTGGGGTGTATGAGTGATGTTAATGATTTACGTTAATTATACAACATAAGGTCCGGCCTTAACATTTTAATGTGCCAATCAAATAGGGTTGCTTGTTTGGGATGTTTTCGACCAAAAAGATGTTTTATGCTATAATTCTGCCACTTTATTATATGACAATGGGATGCAAGAGCTTAAATAATTCATTCGAAAAGTTGTTAAGGAAATGATAAAAATTATTTCAGAAGTTTCCAAAAGCAACCCAGCAAAAGCATTCGAGCTGTGTGAGGTGACAAATCCATGGGTTATATGGGAGCTATATGAAGGCGTGGACCTGTCATGGAATGGGCACTACATTAGGAAGTTCAAATATGAAATTTGAAACATTTCCGGTGAAAAGTGTGACACAAATCATCAAATTATATGTGGCGACAATACCAAAACTTAGACCAACGGGTGAGATGACAAAACTGCAACCAACCTCAGACTGTTTTTTAATTTCTAAGCCACTCTTCCGATAGCTGTTGAAATTATTCCAGTGACAGCTTATTATATTATTTACAAGCGTACAAAAGCATTTTGGTGAGAATTTACCGAAAAAAAGTTATTCGAGATGGATTTCAAGCGTGATAGTGTGATTTCGTTATATTTGGCTGGATGACAACAAATGGCTATCGTTAGAGCACCATGATACTGGTAGCGTAGCCCGACGTCAAGGAAGTGGACGGAAGAAAACAGCAACATCAGCAGAAATGGTTCGAAAAGTACAGAAGCGACTTGAACAAAACCAGCTTCGCTGTGGACGAATAAATTGCTTCGCTTTGCGGAAAGTTGTGAACTACCGAATTTGGGTTTCTCCGATGGGAAAACATTCGTTGTCCAGCAGTTTGTAAACAAAGAAAATGATCATGTTTACTTGCCAAAGATATCAGCTGAAAATGTGCACCTTCGGTTGGCCACAAGAACTCAAGCGCCGGTGTGGGCCACAACAGCCATTACAGCCGATGGTCGCTCTCCGCTCGTATTAATCGACCAGTATAAATGCCGGAGGGTGTATTAAAGCCTTGGGCTCGCAAACATTTTGGCCTCAGACCTTGGATATTCCAACAGGACTAAGCACCATCGCACACAACACGCGCCACCCAAGAACGGTTACAAAATGAGGTTCCTCGCTTCATTTGCAGCGCACAATGGCCACCAAAACTATTGTGTGTGGAATATTTTGAAAAGCTAGGTTGGCACTAAAAATACCAAACTGTCGATCACCTCAAGCAAGCGCTTTGCCTGGAATGGTCCCAAATACCCAGAGCAACATTCGTGCATCATGTGACGGTTCAATTGGCCGTTTGAAGACCATAATTCGTGCCAAAGGTGACCATTTCGAACAAATCTAAACTTATTCTAAAATTTGATGCTCTTTCCGACATTTTTTGCTTTCATTCAATAAAATTTAAAAAACAAGTGTAAAAATTATGGCGTTTGACTTTGTTGCAGGTTTTTTTATCTCACCCTGTATATTAAAAATAATGAGAACTCATTCTGCCAATTTATGGTAAATTCGTATTAATATTGTAACTAAAACATCCAAAAACCCTTAAATCTTTCGGTACAATTGGTTATTGGGGCCTATATCACACCGTGGATCTATATAGCCCATTTTCGATACCAAATGTGCTGCAGACCTTACACAATCTGAGTAAAATATTAAAATTTATATTTCGAGGTCTTACAAAGGGAGTGATAAACCCAATATACCCTCCTTACTATGGTGGAGGGTATAAATGTTTAGATAAAACTGAAGTCTGGTGCGATAATGTACAATATTGTCCCACTGGTTTTCGTAAGTAATACGATCCACCACTCCCAAAAAAGATAAATAAATAAAAAAATTTGTCGCATGAAAATGTTATATAGTGAGGTTGGAGGGTCTATCTAATACAAAGTGTCAAAAGTTTCCAATAATCATAAGCCTCATGTAATGTGAGATTATTTCCCAGTTTCCCTCAAAGTTCACACACTACTTTCATAAAAATTAGATCTCGTATAGAGATGGGATATGTGGGTCTAACTGAAACAATTTTAAATAGAATTGCTTTACCGACAGAAAATTGTATTCGGTAATAGCCCAAGGTGTCTTTTAATCAAATCCGTTTCAGGACATCTAGGGGCACTCGTCCGCCCGTCTGTCTGGCCTGTCTCCAAACGCTAACTCTCGAAGGGAGCAACCGATTTCGTCTACATATCGGTCCGATCCTTCTGGTACCTCCTACACAAAAAGTTTGAATTGTTAAAGTAAATAATTTATCTCATAAAAAGAGGAAGAATCGTCGAGTTTTGTTTCAACTTTGTAAGTCTTACATTTGTATAGCCTACACCGCATAGTGGTAAGGATATTATGTCATTGTACATTTGTTTGTAGCATGAAGAAGGAAGCAGAATATACCCATATTTACTTTTGAGGATCTTCATAGAACCACGTTATGAGTCGTTTTATGCATGTGAGATATAGCCCAGAAATACCTCTGCCAAATGTTATCAAGATCGGTACAGATTTGGATATAGGTCCCATATATATCTTCAACCGATTTCGGGTTAATTGTGCACCAAATGACCAATATCAGTAAGAAATCAATGAATATATACATATCTTATAAAGCCTGGGATTACCTTGGAGAACGGCTAAGATTTGGATATAGCTTTAAGGTTTATTGCGCAAATAATGGCTAATATCAGCCCAAATGGAGTATATATATATATATATATATATATATATATATATATATATATATATATATATATATATATATATATATATATATATATATTTATATATTTTATATTTATTGTATATATTTATATATATTTTTTTAAGTTATGCTTTTTTGAAGTGATATCATGCACCCTATAGCAATGTTATTTGGTATAAAAGATGAAAATGTCCTCGTCAAATTTGTTGAAAATCCATTCAGATTTGGATATGCCTCCCATATATTAGTTTCCTCTGAAACCTAACGTTAACTGCTCTACAACCAGATGTTAATAGGTGGTATAATCTACTTCAAGTATATTCTTTTTTTACGGGAGCTCTACTAAATATGGTGTAGGGTATTGTATAGTAGGCCCCGTCGGACTTTTGAATTTTCCTCACTGTTGGAAAGTTGGATCCGAGAACGGGAAATATCCCCATTCCAGCTGCGCACACCCCCAAAATTTCTATGAACACAAGATATGATTTGAAGATGATAGATTCCGACCCACTTCCTTTGGTACCCATACCCACGCAACGCTAGCGAAAATATGTTTAAATAAACAGACACTGGCCGAGGGTATACATATGTAGGCAAAACCAGATGATATTTTCAAATTGGTGATTTGCAATTTTGCTATGATTTGAAGAGATTTATTTAAAAATTGGCAACCCTGTCCATATATTTCTATTTTCTAATGATTGTGCTTTTTGTTTCCCCCATCTTCGTCTTACTGCTAATGGATAAATATTGATATTGTACACAACTTGCATAAATAATGACCACAAATTGAAGCCGTGTTGAAGGAAATGTGTTAAATGAGACTAATTTGTGTTCCAATGATACACGTGTTAATACTGTTGGCCGAATACTTTATGAAGCCAATTCAATATTTATAATTGTTAGATTGGCATAAGAAAGATGTTAATTGCGATTCTATTCATTAATGGTTATTAAAGACTTGGATTTTAATCAGTCGGTGTACTTAAGCCATTTGTCTGTCCTGAAAGAGATCTATTTCAAAGTTTGCATCTAAAATTGTTTGGATTTTAAGTTGTGTTTATTTATTGATAACTGGAAATTTGGCGTAATTGCACGATTATTAGAGTAAAAATTGGAAATTACCTATTTATAAAAAAAATTAAAAAATCTGTTCATATTGTTTTTATTGACACAATGGAATGTATTGAAGTGATCTAATAAAATAACAACATTCATAACATGCTTTGTTATACCGTCTCCCACTAGTAACAATCATTGATTCTAAACTCTTTTATCCTCAACTATATGGCTACATATCATTCGATATGGATGCAATCCTGTGCATTGCATACGAAATTGATAAGTTTTTTTTAATATGTTAAGAGCCCAAAGAACTAAACTTAAAGTTGAAAAAAATCTAAAATAATTTTTTATAACTTTCTATGAGGCCTATTTTTAAAAACTGCATCTGCATTGAACAATTCTGCCAAATTGAATTTGCAGCCAGCTCAGATTGATGAGCTGATGTAATCAGGATCTTCGAACCACCTAATACCGGAAACAATATTGAAACCAGTAAAGAAAGCCTTAAAGTCGGACGAAGCCGACTTTATGATACCCTACACCACTTTACATATTTAGTAGAGCTTCACATGATAAATAAAAGTTTTTATGGGGAATTTGTGAGAATTAAATCATACCAACCATGATTATAGTTATAATTGAATGTCCAAATGAACTAATATATGAGAGGAATATCGATTTCGATTCTACTAAATCGATTTCTACTAAATTTGCCGAGGAATTTGTGTCTTTTCAATTCAGGCTTGTATTACCCATTTGGTGCACAATTAACTTGAATTCGGATAAAGAAATAAATGGGAGCTATATCCAAATCTGAATCGATTTCGATAAAATTTGGCAAATGTATTTCTGAGCTGTATTTGATAGATTTCCCCGAATATCATTATTACGGAATGCATATTGCGGCTGTGCAGGACAAATTGAATAAATCGGATGGATAATATATATCGGAGCTATATCTATATATGAACCGATTTTCACCAAATTTGACATTTTTGTTTGCAGACTAAATTTCGTCATAAGTGCCAAATGCCATCCTATTGGGGCTAATAGTACACGTTTGGTGCACAATAAAAGGCAAATCGGACGAAGATATATATATGGGAGCTATATCCATATCTGAACCGATCTGCAAAAAATCTAGCAAAAGTATTTATACCCTACAACACTATGTGTTGGGGGTATTATAAGTTTGATTGGGCCATTGGGTTAAGGTCAGAATAGAACTCTATTTCTTTTGGAGATGATCGCCAAATGTTTAGGGGTTGAAATGGACCAAATACTGAAAAAATGTCGGATTTTGCAGTAGCTATACAGGTCGCAATTATAGACCAATCGACGCGGAATTTCGCATGTAGCTAGAGTTTAGGGCGGGGAAGAAGCCTACCAATTTGGGTGGTCATCGGATAATATTTAGCGGGTAAAATAGACCATATCTTTTGTGTTGAAAAAATTAAAAATTTTTCATTAAACCGTGAATATTTTAAGTCCCGTCGAAACCACAAAGCCATGACAAGGTTACTTCTGACCTTTACATTGATGTTAACATCCAACAAATCTGATATATAGCAAAATATGTGCGATATATATGTCTATCAAAGAAGGTATGCTTGAAAGATCTCTTATATGTCGAGAACGGCTGAACTGATTTCGACAGTTCTCATTAACTCAGAATGGCCTCTTGTTAGGAAAGAAAAAACGTATAAAAAATCCCTTAAAAATATCTCTCAAAAGATCAAAATATTGGATTTGGAACATTTTCTCATATTTTTTCAATTTTGTCATATTTTGGCATATTTTCATTTTGAATTAAACATCTGGTAATATTTCTACAGCTAACAAAACTAAGTAGTTAGGATATCATATACAGATCGCATTTTTGACCCGATCCTTACGAAATTTTGCATTGGGATAAGATGAGGGTCAGAATAGATGCCTACTCTTTTTGGAGATGATCGTTATATATTTAGGGGTTGAAATGGACCAAAAAACTGCAAAATTGTCAGCAGGTAATTATCGCCCGATCCTCACGCACATTTGAATGGGGGTTGCCACACATTGCTAAAGCCAAGCAGTTTCGGATGGCCATCCAAAAATATTCAATGTGTGAAATAGTTTACCAACTTTTGTAGACTAAATACGAAAATGTCCATTCCAGCGACTTTTTGGAGAATTCACAAATGCAGGAAAGACGCACTTCTGACTATTTCGTTAGCCCTGATTTCGTTGAAGAATATAGTCAAATGTCTGTATTAATCTTTAATTAATCTTTTGCAACTTCTGAGAGATTATAGGTCTTTGGGAAATATTGGTTCCAGATCTAGGAAGACCATTTAAGTGCAACATCTACCAATAAATTGGAAATGAGCAAATTCGTTTAAGTTACTATTTTTCGAAAATTAGAGAACGTTTCTTTTATTATTTGTCACAATATCTTGTGGAATTCTTTCGAGTATATCGCCTATATAAACTGTATGGTTTATTATAGTGTTGTAGGGTATTCAACGGTCGGCCCCGCTCGACTGTAGCCTTTGCTTACTTGTTTTGAGTTGTGTTTGATATATTTCCCCAAATATCGTTGTTACAGAGTGCATATTACGGCTGCGGAGGACAAAAATAACAAATCGGATGAACAACATATATGGGAGCTATAGCTATATCTATATCAACCGATTTGATCAAATTTAACATACTTATTTTCTGGCCTAATTCCATACTATTCGGGCTGATATTACACGTTTGGTGCACAAAAAAGGCAAATCGGACGAAGATATATATGTGAGCTGTATTTAAATTCTGACCGATTATCTCAAATTTCAATATGGTCCGTCCCTGGGCAAAATAAATGATTTCTGTAAAATTTCATATGGATCGGAATAAATGCATATGGACATGCATAAATCAACTCAGAATGTGATTCTATGCAGATCATCAAAAGGAACTATGGGTCTATCTCGATTCTCTTTACCTGTTACAAACAAATGCATAAATACATAATACCCTGACCACCTTGTGGTGTAGGGTATAAATATCTACAAATGAACGGTTAAAACCTGAATCTTAAACTTAATCAATTAATATAGACGTTTCTTGTATTTGTATTTCGTTAATGAAATAGCGGGATCTTCGAGTTCTACTTAATATAGTCTTTTATTATATGAAACATACTTGACCACAATATAGGATGGGGTTTTAAAAATGCTCTTTTGTTGGTGGAGAAAAATCCAAATAAAGCGACTCCTTTGTAAAGGCATTTTTTGCACAACCTTGAAAGTTAACACACAGCAATATTTTAGCGCTTTCAAGATTACCGGCAAGTTTGCGAAATAAATTGCCATACAAGATTTTCCCGTTTGATGGCAGAGATTTACCTAAATCCCTCCAAAAGAATCCAGTTTACCGTGGCATTATGCTTTGTTTTGCGTAGCATAACGTAACGAAAAAAATAAAGATTACTTTGTAATATTTGCTATTTTGTCATATTTCATACAAATTTTGTTTCATTTCTTTGAGAACCACACACAAATACACATCTTGCCTTAGAACCTGTGCCTTTACTCCTGAATTTTATTATCTATGTTGCGGTTACAGGAGATTTCTTTGTATGTATTTGTGTGAGCGTGTTTACCTTCGAACACGTGGCAAATGTCGTTAAGTTCCAAAAGAATATCAGGGGAAATCATTTGGTGGTGTCCTCGTCTTGGTACGGAATGTCTTGTGGATGATGAATTGTTGTTGTTGTGCTCTCCTTTTTTTGCCATGGACAAACTAACAGTGAACAACACAACAACAAGGAGAAGAAGAATCTGAAGCAGACTAAGAAAAGAAATGTTAAGACTTTGTTTGCCCCACGAAAGCAAGCTGCAATAGTTTCAGCTGTCTTTTGTCATATCCCGGATGTTTTGTGTGTTTGTATATTTGACTTCTGACCAAAATAGCCTCGTTTACGGTTGGGATTAAGGGTAGGATCTTCTTTGCCATGTCACTTGACAACGTTTGACACTTTTTTCATTTTGATTAGTTCAGGTGAATTTGAATAAAAGTAAATATTTCGCTGAACCGCAAAAAACTCAATTTTGAATAATAAAAAAAAAAAAATGTTGCCAACGGAAGTCAGAAATGAAGATGGTTTGCAATAATGACGACATATTTCTAGAGGAAGTATGGTAATTCATTTCCGTCTTTTCCGGGTACATATTGTTATTGTGGGCTTTCTTTAAACCTTCATTATTTCTAGGGAACAAAAAAAGGGCATTTCAAAAGAAGGGATACAAAAGGATAACTGAAATTTAAATAAATATTTACATGGCCAGTAATATTGCTTCTATTTGGAAAAAAGTAACTATAATCATCGAAAGCTTTGGATTACGTTCAGAATCATTCGTTTAAAACATGGGTCATGTTGGACCAGTTTTTGAAACAGCCCTTAAACGCTATTCACAAAATATTATCATTATACCATCAGATTTCGTTTATTTCGCAGGTCTTGACCATATTTTCCAATCGATATTTCTTTAGGTATTTTGGAAATAGCCCCTATAACTTTTCATTTATGTTCTCAACGGATTTTGTATGTTGTGTTGAGTTGTTTTTGCGGCTTATGTTAAAATTTGATGAAGAATATTTTATTGTCATCTTCTTAGAATAATGCTTTGTAGCAGAATTTTACATAAATTAATATAAAGTATGGCCTTAAATCGAAAATGTGTTTTTAATATTTATGAATTTTCTGGTATGGGTAAGTTATAGACTTCTGATGTATTTTTATACCCTTCACCATTCTTTGTCATTCCATTTGTAACTCCTCAAAATATTCATGATAGACCCTAAAAAGTATGAATATTCTGGATCAGCGTAAAATTCTAAGACAATTTAGTGATGGCCGTCTGTCTGTCTGTCTGCCACGATATTAATCGAAAGTATTGACATAGAAGGCTAAAATTTTGCACACATGTGTATTTTGCCAGCAGGCAGTTTAAATTGGTAAATCGACCATGTCGGTCCATGTTTTCATATAGCCTTCATATAACGGTATTTTCCGATACTCGGAATTTTAATGATTTTATGGGTAATACAGCCTATGATAAAAATTTCGTACGCAGGTCCACATCTTCGTATAGCCCCCATATAACGGTATCTCCTTTCATTCGGTATTTTTATGATTTTAGCGACATTATTCGCCGGAATTGTTTCAAATTTCATATTATAAATTGGTAATGGGTACTCAGCCTATGCCTAAAAATTTGGTACACAGGTTTACGTCTTCGTATAGTCCCCGTATAACGATATCTCCCTTCGTTCGGTATTTTGTTTTAAATTTCGTATTTGAAGATATTAATGGCTACTACAGCCTATGAAAAAAAATCTTATGCAAGTCCAGGTCTTCGAATAGACTCCGAATAAAGTTATAACGGTATTTTTCGTATTTGTTTTTAAAATTTTCAAGTCTCTTCCAAATGGTGGAGGGTATTAAAAGAACTTAGCTGTTTTGTTACTTGTTTGACAGTAGAATGCTATTACTAACAAGTTGACACCAATTAGAAATTTCTAATAAAAAAATTCGGACAATTCCCTCGAAAACAAGTTAAAAAGTATCAGTCGATTTTGCCGACAGATGTATACTCTCAGCCTATTTGAGTTTATTACAATATGTTTTGATTTACATTATGTTTAATCAAAATGTTGACCCTTTATGGAGTAGTTACCGAAGATAAATGTGTCTCCCATCTATACCCTCATCCATATGACAAGATACGGCCAAAACGTGCCTTATCAAAATAACGGTTTAAGCACATAGATCTCCTTAAACCAAATCTTTTTCAGGATATTTGGAGCCGATCTAGGAGTTTTCGTCCGTCCATATGTTTCTCTTGCTGGCTGGTGCGTTTTATAACTCTCGAAAGATAATGGTCCAAACTTATTGCATCGTAATATTATTGTCAAACTTAGATCGAGCTCGGAGATAAGCAATATCGATTCTGGTACCACCCCCACAAAAGGTCAATCAAGAAAGGATAGTCCAATTTTATACAAAACTTGGCAAATCCCAATATTTGTATCAGTGATAGGTCAGGTAAGGAAAAGATAACATTACCCCAATCCATCGATTACCTCCCCCACAAATTGTCAAAAATAATAATTATAACTCTTATAAAATGTGAAATAAAAGTATCATTGTCTTCAAATATTGCACAACCCCATATTTCTGCTAACTATAGGTCTGGTACAAATGTAGAATAGAATGGACCACCCATTCTGGTATTTTACCCAAAAGAGCCCAAATAAATACCCATTAAATGTGAAATAAGAGCCAATTGTTTTCAACTACGCAGATTCCAATAGATCTTTCAACAAGTAAAAAAGCTGTAAGTTCGGCCGGGCCGAACTTTGAATGCCCTCCACCATTTGGTAAAAATTTAACAATTTTCAAAAAAATAAAATACGTTAAAAATTCTTTTAAAATCTGGAAAATACCTAATGTAGCCGTATATTAGAGTCTATACGACGACGTGGACCTGCATAGGTAACTTTTGTCACAAGCTATTGCAATATTCAAATGCGAAACTTGCAAAAAATCTGTTTATAATATAGCTTAAATCATCAAAATACCGAATATAGGGAGGTACCATGGTTCCGGTAAATAATGTCGCTAAAATCATCAAAATACCGAATATCGGGGGGTACCGTTATATGGGGGCTATACGAAGACGTGAACCTACATGACTCATTTTCTGCCTTAGGATGTAGTATCCATTACGAACATCAAATACCAACATTGAAACAATTCCGGTAAATAATGTCGCTAGAATCATCAAAATACCACATTTCGGGAAGTACCGTTATATGGTGGCTATACGAAGACGTGGACCTACAGAACCCATTTTCAATACCAAAAGTCCTGCAGGCATAGTACACATTTGAGTAAAATTTTATCAACCTACTTCATTTCGTTCGAAAGCTAGAGTGATTTCCACAGACGGACGGACATTGATAAATCGACATAGAATTTTATGCTGATCAAGAATATATATACTTTGTGGGGTCTAAAATGTATATTTCGAGGTGTTACAAACGGAATGACAAACTCAATATACCCTCCATTCTATGGTGGAGGGTATAAAAAAGATTTAGTGGGAATATGAAATATAGCTGACCACTTTTTCAGGTGCCTCCCCCACAAAACGTCAAATTTTTCATATGCAGGATGAGATGAAAAAATTGCAACCAACTTCAGACTGCTGTCATTTCTAAGCCACTCTTCCGACGGCTATTAAAATTATTCCAGTGACAGCTCAAAATATTGTTTACAAGCGTACAAAAGCATTTTGGTGAGAGATTTCCAGAAAAAAGTTATTCGTGATGGAATTTATATTGAATTCAGAGGTTATTCTATCCATATCATCAAAAATAACTATGAGAAATGAATTAAAACTAAATAAAGAACTTCTTCCGTTAAACTTACCAACTTTTAGACACTAACATGATTACAGAAATTTACCTGAAATGATAGAAAAAAATATAATTTAAGATGCACATTAAATAAATTAAAGCAAAAATAGACAAAAATTTCTTGGCCTTAAATTTAAGTTGCTCTTCGTAGAAAATGTTCTCAAACTTGTTTTTTGATATACGAGCTTGCGGCACTTGCCTTATTCGCTTCTATAATCCTTTGTGTCCTGTAAATAGGACAAAATCTCTCAAGTCAAAGTGGTCATTTGCGATAAAAAAAAAACGAGAGTAAAAGGCGAAGGGTTTTTTCATATTATTTTCATGAGCCAGAATCCACGTTGTACCGTTTTCCTCTTTTGTCCGCACGGACAAATGCTGACATGGCTTCAAATTTTATTTGGCATGTTAGACAAATAAAACATATTTTCTTAAAAGGACCCAACAACACTCACTTAACACAAAAATACAAACATACTAGACTACACAAAAGAGGCGAATATAAAAAGTGTTGTTGTGTGAACGAACCATGCTCCTGAGGACTACTTATAGTTATGGCCAGTTTGTGTGCCGACGATTAAAGGATAAAAATCTTAAATTAAAAAATTGAAAACATTTTTTTCATTTTATGGCTGTTGTTGTAAAGTGTTCATAAGCTAGAAAATATGTAATCATTAGTGTTTAATACAGCAAATTTTTGTGGTCTAAATGTCAATTAATGGTACGAAGTGGTGGAAAGACCGATATATTTAGAGCAATGTAAAGTATCCATGCCGACTGGTAAATTGGTAAAGGTAAATTCTACGCCTTAAGCGTTGATTAAAGACACGGGGATGACATTTCCAATTTGTGATTTCATTATGCAGAATTCATGAAAATTATATGGTCCTATGTCAGTGCTCGTGGTTGTAATTTGACTAACACCCTTATACCCTTTACTGTATGGAAAATATATTAATTTTGTCATTCCGTTTGCAATTCATCGTAATAATTATTTAAGGACAAACAAAGTAAGACGATTGAAATTTGCCTGCCTGTGGTAATCATTCTAATAATCCAAGAGATGGATCTAGGTGATAAAAAAGATACCTCAAGATATTCCCATTTTCTATGGCCCCAGATACCATAGAGGTACCATCCAAAATTTGGTATTATGATGACTTTAAGTTGTTTAAAGTGTGCTATAAGAAGTTATTAAGTATTATTATATTATTATATTATAAATATTTCCATATATATGCATGTTTTCCTATAATGTCCTTTCAACGATACTCCCCGATACTCAGTATTTTCATAATTTTAGTCACATTTTTCAACCGAATTGTTTTAAATTTAATATTTGGAGTAAGTAAGTCGTACTATCTTCTATGACAGAAAATTGGTTAAACAGATCCATGCTTTAGACAGTCTCCTTAATATGTGCGACTGCTGATATTGATAGTTTGATGGTTTTAGTCACATTTTTATACCCTCCACCATAGAGTGTATAAAGTTTGTCCGCCAGTTTGTAACACCTTGAAATGTACATATTAGACCCTAAAAACTCTAGCTTCCGCACGAAAGGAAGTAGGTTGATAAAACTTTACTCCGGTATGTGTTAGGTCTGCAAGAATTTTGGAATTTAAAATGGGCTATATAGGTCCACGTTTTTATAAGTGCCCCATATAATTGTACCGAGATATTTAAGGCTTTTCGAGTATGTAAGAAACATCCTTGCAGAGAACTGTACATATATAGGTCCACGTTTTGATATAGACCCCATTCAAATATCATATATTCGGTATCTTGATGGTTTCTGTGAGAGTTTTCACTGGAATTGTTTCTATTTGATATTTGGAGTTCGTAAAAGGTACCTCTTGTCTAGCAGATAATTGACTGGAAAGGTCCAGGTTTTCATATAGCCCATATAACTCATGCACATGATATTCGGGATTTTTAAAATAATAACGGGAATTTTCAACGGTAATTGGGATTTCGGCCTGACCGAACTTAGCAACTTTTTTGCATGGTTTTAATAAAATTGTTAAACATTTGATATCATCCTCCATTATTTTGTAATTAATTGACCTGACGTTTCTTATAGACATATGATAAAAAAGTTGTATTTTTCCAACAGTCCAGGGTATTCAAAGTTCGATCCAGTAACAAATATGAACAAGTTTTAGATTCTCAATATTTAGTGAATTTTAGCATCTTTTTTTATTTTAAAGACACAGCACTTAGAAATCTGCGTACCTTTTTGGTACGAATTTACACAAATGCCACCTTATCTAATAACCCGCATCAATAATGTTCCAAATGCTATTTTGAAGATTCTAGCTCTGAATGAATGGAATTTTTGGTCGAAAAATACAGTTCTTATTAATTTCCGACTGATATATTGTATAAATATATTTAAACTGGACTTATGATTATTCGAACTGTAGACCCACTATGGGTCGTATCGTATCTGACCTAATCCTCATACAAATATAAAAACGTGCCAGCTTTCGACAATATCGTCTACTTCCTTCACTTCATATGAAATGTGTAGTAATTTTAGGAAAATGTTGGACTATGCGTGAGTTGCCAGATATAGCGAACTGAAGTACTTCACATCACCTAATACTGATAAAATATTGTAATTTTCCAAATTAAAAGAAAATCGAACATAATTAAAGTGTTAATCTTTTGCGGGGAATGTATAAGATGTAGTGAACAGATAAATTCCATATTCACATCACATCTCTGGTTAAGAGAAATATTTATTTTGAAAAGAATTGGTGACATGTTTCGCAATTTATGAGAGATTGGTAATTAGAATATTGAAAATTGTGTCCCTCTGTGGAGAGGAACAAGGATAAATTCGGATTTCAAGTAATTTTTTCATTTAGCAATATTTTTTATTTTTCATATCCTTTTTTAAATTTTTTCAACATTTAAAAAAATGAATACATTTTTTTTTATGCAGCTGTTGCACCAAGACATCATACATCTTTTGAAATATAACTAAAAGAACTCATTTGGTATTCTTTTGCTAGGCTTGTAGTTCTGTTGTATTTTTTTTTAAGTTTTTTGGTACTCTTTTGGCTTGTTGGCATTGCGTTTTTATTTTGTGTGTGTGTGTGTGACTTCTGCTGACTGATGATGAAAGTGCTGTAATTGATGCCTTTTAAGCAGTTATCACTGGCACACGATATAAAGTATTTCGAGTATTTTATTGCCTCAGTGCATTTGCAGGCATTTAAAAAAATGTTCTTTGTGCAAAAGAGAGGGGGAAAATAAATATTTATAATGCCCAAAGTTGCTCAAAGGAGATTAAATCTGATAAAATTGTAGATTGGATTTTTTTTGGAACAGATATGCACATGTTTCCAAAAACGGCTTTCAAAGTACTGGGGATGTTTGCCTGTGATGAAAGACAAAGAAAGTGTGAAATAAACTAATTGCCCGAATGACTCTCTTTGATGTTTACATAATGTAAAGATATATTTTTTCATATGCTTTTTTATTATAGGAATACAAGCAGAATTAGGCTACTTTACCATATCCGGCAAAATTTCAACTCAGTGAAAGTTTGTCACATTCTCTTTATTTAGAAAAAAAAACAGCTCTTTAAAGTTTCCATTTCATTTCCAAGTTCTGCCATTAACCGCCTAAAAGTTCCCACTCTAATAGCATCGACTTATGTTAGGTTCAAGTTCAAACCCCCGTAATGTGTAAAATATTGATGTTGTTGCTAATGGTTCAGTGTTTCTACTCGTACACATCTCAAAGAATTAACATTCAGACATACAAATACACACACATAAACGCACACACACGCGCTCATAAATTTTAACTGAAATAGAAATTTAGCTCCTGCCGTTGTTCTCCATATCAGTCAACATTTGTCTGTGGTTTGCATTGTTGTTTCAAGCCGCTGCAACCGCAACGAATTGTGGCCGCATAAAATACGAACTCGCACTTGTGTTCCACTTTTGTACTTTACTCGTTTATTTGGAAAACAATGTGGTGCTGGTTTTATGGCAGTACTATATATTTTTCATCATTCTCACACACGCAAACACTCAAACACATGCTAACGTATACACACACACACACACACTGGTTTTGTATGCCAATAGGGGAGAAAAAGTACGCAGTTCTGAGCTCGTTTAAAAATTGTTTATTTATTAGCTTAAGAGTACATACATAAATAACATGTGTACATTATATTGTATACACATAGGTACATACACACACACACACATATGCCTTCATATTTGTTTTCATCATATAATGGAATTATTTCATAGGATACCCGAACACCCAAAATTTAATATAGCAAATTGTAACCAAATTTAAAAATATTAGAAAATGGAATTATGTATTATTACAGGATGTTAATATCGCCCATTTACTGAAAGGGTGGCATAACTCAAAAAATGTTTTTTTTTTCAGTTAGCAATTTTTATTTTTAAAGATATTATGTTATTTCCTCCATAAAATGTTCATGCTGATATCTGTAGAGCGCAAGCAGTTACAGCTTTTTATACCCTCAGCCATATGGCTGCAGAGGGTATAAACATTTGTTGCGGCCAAAACGTGCCTCATCAAAATACCAATTTTAGACTCTGGGTACCTTTGGACCAAATCCATTGCAGAATATTTGGAGTCGATCTAGAGGTGTACGTCTGTCTGGCTGACTGGTACTCACGATAACTCTCGAAGGGAGTCTCCAATGCGGTCCAAACTTGTTACATCGAAATAATCTTGTTAAACCCCGATCAGTTTCGGAGATGGGCAATATCCTTCCACTCCTTCTGGTACCTACCTCAGAAAAGGTCAACTATCACAGAAAATATTTTACCATATAGAACAAAAGAGGATCATCTAATTTTGTTCAAACTTTACAAATCTGAATCAGTGTTACGTCAGTGGCGAAAATGGACATTATAGACCCACTCTATCTTCTCACACACAGAGTCAAAATCTTGAATAACTATTATAAAATACGAAATAAGAATCCCGCATTCCTCAAATTTCACACATCCCAATATTTCTGCCAATACAATATCTGGTGTGAGGATGATAGATACTGATCAACTTCTTCTGGTACCTTCTCCCACAAAGGCGTCAACATTTTGAACAACAATCAAGCTCATTAAATATGAAATGAGCATCTCTGAACATCCTAATATTTCTATCAACACATAATCAGATGGGAAATATCAGGCCACTCCTTCTTGTACCTCCCCCATAACGGGTCAAAATTTTGAAAAACTTAAATGTTTATAAATGCGAGATAAGAATCGGATTCACTTCAAATTTTACACATCCCAATAACAAAAAAGATAAAACAACTGCAACAAAGTCAAACGTCAAAAATTTTAATTTTTTTTTTTAAATTTAGTGCCAACCTTGTTTTTCAAAATACGCCAGACACAATAGTCCAACGGATTGGTATCCGCAGATTTTGGTGGCCTCTGTGCGCTGGAAATGAAGCGAGGAACCTCATTTTGTAACCATTCTTAGGTAGCGCGTGCTGAGTGCGATGGTGCTGAGTCCTGTTGGAATGTCCGAGGACTGCGTGCCCAAGGCTTTTATACACCCTCCAGAATATTTTCGCGATAATATTCGGCATTTATTCTGATGCCACGGTCGATTAATACGAGCGGAGAGGGCTGTTATGGCGGCTCACACCATCATCATGCCCGGCGTTTGAGTTCTGGTGGCCAACCGAGGTGCACATTTTCAGCTGACCTTTTTGTCAAGTAAACACGATCATTTTGTTTGTTTACAAACTGCTGGACAACGACTGTTTTCTCATCGGAGAAAACTAAGTGGCTTAGAAATGACTGTAGTCTGAAATTGCTTGCAGTTTTTTCATCTCACCCTGTATATACCTTAAGTCAACGGATTGCATGGAATCTTAGTGTTTCCTATTGTTAATAATCTGCTGAATTTTTCTTGTAATTATTTTTTATGTTGTAACTTGGAATAAAACAATAAATTGTAATTTCAAGTTGTCTGTAGGCTTTGATTTTTATATTATACGACTTATGGCAACAGATGTCCAAAATGTGCCCTGTCTAAATAACGATTTTAAATTCGTTGTCTTTTTGCAGGAAATCCGTTTCAGGACCTTTGAAATCCATCTATCAATGTCCGTCTGTATCAGATTTGGCTTGAACTTGGTACATCGTATATTTTCTCTTAACCAAGATCGAGTTTGGATGTGGGAAATATCGACCCACTTCCTCCGTTATCTCTACTGAAAAGTTCAAATTGTTCCAAAAAAGAGTAAACATATAAATGCATTAAATGGGCAATATAAGGCTTGTCTTTATTGCACCTCATTAACAAATTTTGAACGAGAATGGATATGTCCTCTGCTCTTCACTCATACATTCTTGACCCGCATAAAATTCTGTGTCGATTTTGCGATGTCCGTCCGTCTGTGGAAATCACTCTAGTTTTGAATAAAATGAAGTCTTAGGTCTGTACTGTTGTATTGAAAATGTCCCATTTCATAGGTCAAAAAGGTCGATGTTTTGATATAGTATAGCCCCCATATAACGGCGCCTTCTCTGGTGGATAATTGGCTATAGATTGATTTTTCAACAGAACTATCACAAACTTTTAAAATTAAAGTGTCATTTCAACTGATTTTTGGCATGATCAAAATTTAAAAAATAATCATATCAAGCGATATTACAAAAGAAAATCCAAATTTTACACTTCGTAATTTTGTAGCAAATGAAAACAATTTCGCTCAAAATTTCTGGTTTATGTTCCCAATTTTATATAAGACGTTATTATAATTTTGAAAAATGAGAAATTCTGGCTAAACATTGTCTTCAAGGGATTCCGTGCCAAATATTGTTTGTGCGATGTTATTTCAGAACGTCCTGGTCACAAATCTTGGATATTTTATTTTTTAATAATTTTTCAATTTTTGAACCATTAAATCCAATTCAATTTGCATTTGCAAGTCACTAAACTTGATATTGAAATTCATGTACATTTTTATTGCAGAAAATGTATTCGAATAGAAGCAGAAACAGACACTTAGAGAAACCCAAATTGGATATCTTTCGAATTGGGGGCGAAAGAATCTTTCCGATCTTGGTAACCTTTTTGCTGATAGTCAACGTGGTCGTACAATGTTCTTATCCAAGGAACATATGTTTTTTATAACTTGGACTTTGATGTATCGCTTTAAATTGTTGTCCATTTGTTTTCATAACATATTCATATTTATACCTGAAACTTCACTGAAGCACAAATTATTATGTCTTTGTGTGTGTAATATGAAAGAGGAAATAAGATAGAACCATTTTAATTTTTAACAAGAAAAAAAGTTGAAAGTTCGGCCGTGCCGAACTTTGAATACCCTCCTCCACCATTTAGAACGAATTTGGCAATTTTCATAAAAATAAAATCCGTTAAAAATTCTGTTAAAATCCTAAAAATACCAAATGTATCCGTCATATTTGGGGCTAAACGACGACATGGACCTGAATAGGCGACGTTTACAATATTAAAATGCGAAACTTGAAAAAAATCGGTGAATAATGTAGCTAATATATCAATATAGGGAGGTACTATTATGTGGGGCATATACCAAAATGAGGTCCTGCACAGACAATTTTCTGTCTTGGACTGTAGTATCCATTACGAACTTCAAATACCAAATTTGAAACAATTCCGTTGAATAAAGTTGCTAAAATCAACAAAGTGCCGAATATCGGGAGCTACCGTTATATGGGAGCAATACATAAACATGGACCTGCACAGAAAATGTTCTGTCTTGGACTGTAGTATCCATTACGAACTTCGAATACCAAATTTGATACAATTACAGTGAATAATGTCGCTAAAATCATCAAAATACCGAATAACGGGAGGTACCGTTATATGGGGTCTGTACGAAAATGTGGAACTACATTTTCAATACCAAAAGTCCTGCGGACAAATATACATTTGAGTAAAATTTTATAAATCTACTTCATTTCGTTCGGAAGCTAAATCGAAATAGAATTTTATGCTGATCAAGATTATATATATATATACTTTGTGGAGTCTGATATGAGTATTTCGAGGAGTTACAAACGGAATGACAAACTTAATATATCCTCCATACTATGGTGGAGGGTATAAAAAACATTTCATATTTCCTCCCATCCCATTTAAAAAAACATTTCATATTTCCTCCCCTTCTTGACTACTGTTATAAAAATTGAAAACAAATTCCCTGCATTTGCTTAAAAGCTGTCCCACACGCAAAATCTCTGGCCATATATCCTTCGACCGATTTTAATAGATCCCATCAGTAGAAAGAGGATTTTTACTGACACCACTTAAATTGATAGCTGAACGACAACAATCTCGCATTATTCGACATCCAAGCAAGCCATCATCCACTCCTTGTAAATGGAGTCCATTTTAAGACTAATTGCTTACACAGCACACGCTTACGAGTACTGAGTGCATGTGTGTGTGTGTGTGTGTGTGAGTGGTTTAAATGTGTGTTGTTCTCCAGGGACGGTGGCAACGAATGCAGGCTTCTTCATATCGTTACTTGTTACACATTGTGCTGTTCAAAGTTCAGCTGAGTACAATTTCCCTCGAAATCTGTTCGAATTAAAAAATGTGCTACGTCGATGTAGGAGTCCTCATATGTAATGTTTACCCCTCGGTAGGATATATGTGTGTGTATGTAGATGTGTGCATGCATGATATATGACTACAACTACAATTACACACATACGCACGCAAGTTAACTTCCGTACCGCCGAAAAAATAAGAAAACAAGAATTATTCTGTTTTAGATGCCAAATACAACTGATGCTTTATTCAAAAAATTCTTATATTTAAGCGATTTTACAATTATTGATTTTTCTTAGAGTTAACAAAGAACAAAGGAACATAAAATCTAGAGCTATCAAGAAAAATACTTAAGCTAAAAATTTGTATTGGGTACAGTAAAAGTAAACATTTCTTTTTGGGTTATTTCCGTCATAGTTTTATTACTAGTGTTGTTATTGTGATGTTGAAGTGGAGAATTATTGCTGACGAAATAATGTCAACAATATTGGTGTTAGCTCTTTGGTGCTTATGACAATGTTGTAACTAATAATGATGTTAATAATAATGATGTTAATAATAATGGTGTTAACAATAATGATGTTTTTAATAAATGAGGTTGTGGTTGAAAATAATGAACTTAATAATAATGTTGTTTATTGGTGGCTGTAGGTAACTCCTCCCTCTCCAGAATGAAGTGAGGGCCAAAGGGGCTTCGGATCATTTGTGGCCAGAACTTCATTATTGTTGTGGGTTATGGAGTAGATTAATTTTATAGGCTTTTTTATTACTAATATTATTGATAATATTATGATTATAGAACTAATTATACCAAATGCGGAATAAGAAATTGTTTTGTAATTGTCAGAGTCTGTTTGAAGAAATTCGATATTTGCTTTATTTTGGAATCTGTATTGATCTAGTTTGGGTAATGTTAGTTCGTCTCTTATGGAGAGTGTTCATTAATATTATAGTTCATTAGAAATTATAGGAATTTGTATGTCAAATATTATGTTTGTGTCGTTATAATATGCTGTCAGTTGTAGTAATTCATATATATGTTCTGGTGATATAATGTCCGTTGCATTGTTAAGTATGTTGTGTATTTCATTCAGTTCGTCAGTAGTTAATATTAATTTTGGGACGGTGTTAAGCCTTGCTAATACTACTGATTCTGCGATATCATTAAGGTGGTCGGTAAGTATATCTATGTTAAAACTGATTTGAAGTAAATTTTGCATTTGGATTATTGCATTAACCGAGGGGTTTATGGCATTTCTTGTCTGGTTTTGAATCATCATTATAGAACGTTCTATTAGGTTTTGTTCTTCATTTATGTGATTGGTAATGTTTTCGAATCTTGTTATCATTTTGTTATTTAACATCATTTGGTTTTTAAGCGTTGTTTTTATTTGGGTATTTCCTCTAGTTAAATTGTCAATGTTTTTATTTAGTTCTTCTGCATCTTTGTAGTCCATATTTCCCGTTATGAATTTGATTGCTGATCCTAAGGCATTTACAAGTCCCCGTTTTTTCCTATAATTTGGGGTTAATATATCCAATTTGGCTGAGAGATTATTCAGTTTCAGTTTCGTAGTTCTAAGTTGTGATGCTGTCAATCTTGTCTCCTCTATTCGATCCAAAGTTTGCTTTATAGTGTTAATATTGTCGTTATATGTTTTAAGGTTAATAACATGGATTAGATGTTGAAAGTCTGTGATTAATTTAGCATCGCCTAGTTGTAGTGGTATAAGTCCCTGAGTCTGCGTTATGTTTGTTATTGTGACGTCGGATTGTACAGGTACGAACCTAAAAGACAAATAGAAGTCAGTTTATGTAAGACGTTTTCTTTTAATTTTGGCTTTATGTAGTTTTTGGTTATTTGACGTTATCAGCGTCACTTTCTTGTTTTCCTTGACTACCCTCTTTGAGAAGCGAGGGGTCATTTTGTTCCTCCCTGATTCCCTTCTGTATATTGTCTGGTTTTCAGTTAAATCTTCTGGTTCTTCCCTATTTGCGTTTAGTTTTTTTATACGTTTGTCAGTGTCCATGGATAATTTATCTTTAATAATTTTGTGTAAGTCATTTTGAAATTCTTGTAGTCTATTTAAGTAGTCATGTTCAGAGTTATAGCTTAATGTCTTTTCGAAGTTATAAGTCCTACCATAGAAGAGTTCAAATGGGGTTAATTTTGTAGCACTATGGATTGCGTTGTTATAGGTAAAAATGACTTCTGATAGTATTTCGTCGTGATTTAGTGGTATTTCTGATGACTTATACTTTTCGTAAACTATTCTGTAGGTCTCGGTAATGGTTGAATGTAATCTTTCTACGGGAGAGTTTCCTGTACTTTGATGAAATGATGTATAATGTAAGGTTATCTGATGCATTTTACAAAAATCTTTTATAATGGATGCATTAAATTCAGCGCCCTGATCACAAACAATTTTCTTGGGTATGCCGTGTAGGCTTATGAAATGTTTGAAACTTTTCAGAATTGATAGGCTATTCCTAGAGTCTAAAGAGTAAGCGGCTGCAAATTTAGAAAATTTGTCTATGATGGTAAGTATATTACGCTTGTTTATACAATAGATATCTGTGTGGATAATATCCAGTGGTTTTTCGGGAATTTCAGGTTTTTGAAATTTGGGTTTTGGTGGTTTCCTGTCATATTTTAAAGTTTGGCATGTATGACAATGATTAATACAATTTTGTATTTTGTTTTTCATGAAAGGGAAGTAGTACTCTCGTTTTAAGTGTGCATATGTCTCTTGAATACCTCTATGGTTATGGTTCATATGGTATTCATTAATTATTTTGTCTTGCTCATCAATGGTTCTTATGTCTTGTAGAATGTCCATGCATCGTACTAACTTAAATAGTTTGCTGTTTGCAAAGTATTTTGAGTAGGTGCTTTGAATTAATTTAAATGTATCGTCATCTGCCATAAGCGCAGAGACTTTATTTGGTGCTATATAATTTTGGAAAATGTTAGTCAATGTTTGTTCGTCGTACTTTTCTCTACGTATAGTCTTGCGTATTTTATTTTTAAATATTGTTTCTAAGGTTATTGGTGAGCCACCGATTTGAGTTTGAAATATAATTTGAATATTAAATTCGTTAATTGGTCTTTCTGATATCGGTATTCCATCGTCAACATTTTCGTCGGAGGAATGGATTGTTGTTCCTTGTGTACCATGGTTTGAGATGTTATCAACTGAATTAGTGTTTATATCGACATGTTCATTTACAGATAGATTGTCTAATTTAATACGACTTAGTGCGTCTGCGTTAGTATTTAATTTTCCTTTTTTGTAGATAATTTCATAGTCATATTCTTCTAGTTTTAATCTCCAGCGGATTAATTTTGAATTTGGTTCTTTTAGACTCATGATCCATGTAAGGGGCCTATGGTCGGTAATTATTTTAAATTTCCTTCCAAAAAGGTATGGCCTGAAATATTTTGTCGCCCATACGATAGCAAGTAATTCTTTTTCTATCGTCGAGTAATTTATTTCGCTATTCGATAATGTACGACTTGCGTAACATATAGGCTTGTCACTACCTATTGGTCCTTGGGAAAGTATTGCTCCTAAAGCAAAGTCGCTAGCGTCGGTGGTTAAATTAAATGGTTTTGAAAAGTCAGGATATTGGAGCAGTGGGTCGTTCATTAAAGATTTTTGCAAGTAGCAAATGTGTTCAAATATCTCTCGTTTAATATTATTTTTCTCCCTTTCTTAAGACATTCTGTGAGGGGTTTCGTTAATTTCGAGAAATCTTGAATAAATTTCCTGTAATAACCGAGTAGTCCTAAAAATGATTTATTTGTTTTTGTGTTTTTGGTACGGGGAAAGCTTTTATGGCATGAATTTTATCAGGGTTGGGTTTAATACCATCAGTGGAAATAACATGTCCGAGAAAAGAACATTCTTTCTTTAGGAATTCTGATTTGTCCAGTTGTATCTTAAGATTGGCTGTACGTAATTTACCGAGTACTTTTTTCAAGTGTTGTATGTGCTCCTCTAAGGAAGTTGAATATATAACTATGTCATCTAAATATACAAGGCAGACTGTCCCGATCAAGTCATTTAATACATTGTCCATTACCCTTTGGAAAGTGGATGGAGCATTTTTTAATCCAAAAGGCATCCTTACGAATTCATAGTGACCTCTATCGACAGAAAATGCTGTTTTACCAATATCTTTTGGGTGCATTTCGATCTGGTGAAAACCGCTAGCTAAATCTAAAGTTGTGAAGTAGAGACTTCTCCCCAATTTATCTAATATGTCAGTTATGTTGGGTATGGGATATTTATCAGAAACAGTTTTCTCGTTTAATTTGCGATAATCTATAACAAGTCTCCATTTTTGTATATTGCTCGAGTCTAATTTTTTTGGTACGATCCATATAGGAGCACTCCATGGTGAAAAACTTCTTCTAATTACACCTTGTTGCAACATTTTATCGATTTGTTTGCGTATTTCCTCTTTGTGTATGTAAGGGTACCTGTATGATTTTGTAAAAATGGGTTTGTCGTCAGTTGTCCTTATTTGGTGTTTGATTTGATTCGAGAATGTCAATTGTTCTCCCTCCTTGAAAAACACATCTTCAAAGCATTTGCAAACCTTCAGCAAAGCTTGTTTTTCCTCTTTATTAAGATGACCGGTCCTTATCGAATCTAAAATGTCATGATTATCATTCATACAGTTGTGTTCTAAACTGAAGTTATTAACTTCGATGTAATTCTGGTCGTTGTATGGTGTCGTCTTTATTGGTTGTTCAATGTATGCAATTTTATCATGTCCAGAAGTATTAACTATTTCCACAAGGCTGTACCACTTTTTAGAATGATACAGTCCCTCTGAAATAAAGAGGTCGGAACCCAAAAAAGTCCTTGGGAGAAAAAAGCTACCATTTTGTGTGTCTACCGGTACATTAATAACAACTCTGGAAGAGCTTGGAATAATGAATTTCTCAGAAGTAAAATTGGGTTTGAGATGAATAGGTATGATGGCTTGACTTGTTACTAGAGTTTTGTTACCTAGGTCTATTTTAGCTTTGAGAAAATCTAATATGTCCAATCCTATTAGTCCATCGAAATAGTTGTGAAATTTGAAGACAAAAATTCTGTATCTCCTTTTTGTTTGAATTCCGTAAATAAGGGTAGTTTAATTTTTTTGTCCAGTGAGTGTTTAGTTAAAATTGTTGTGATTGTAATTGGTTTGCAAGTCATACACTCTTCGTCATTTACAAATTCTGGGTTTATGAATGATGACGATGCTCCAGTATCTATTAAAAATTTCAGGGGTCTACCAAATGGGGAGGATATGTTAATATAGGGTAATGTGTGTCCATGTTTGTTAATATCTAAGTATCCCGTTGGTGTGGGTAGGCATTCATATGAAAATTTTCATTATCAACTATTACATTTTCGTATTCCGTTCTAATACCATTATTTTGTTGGTCTTTTAGATCGTTCATGTCATTATCATCATTTTGATGATAAGTGTAGTTTTGTTCGAAGTCATTGTCATGTGTTTGTCCGTGGTAATATCCGTCTAGATCATTATGGTAAGCTTGAGACACATTGACGTTGTTTAGGTACGATGTCTGTCTCGTTTGTGTAGTCATAGGTTTTCTTAAATGACTATAACCAGAACTAACATCCATTGGTTCTGGTGGTGGTAAGGGTTTGGTCGTAAGCTGTTGCTGCCTGAAGTTGCTGAATTTGCTCTGTCCGGACCCATTGTGAGAAAAGGTATTTCCATTAGGTGCTTGAGGTCCCTTTTGTGAAAATGCATTAGTTATTGGATTATATTGATTTCTTCCCTGAGTATTAACCGTGTTTTGGAATCTATTTATATTGTTTTGTGCGTAATGGTGAATTTGTCCGTGTGTAAATCTATGTGTGTTATTCATATTTGGTTGGTAATTACGAGCAGGGGCATAATTCCGTGTATTCTGTCTATACCTTGGTTGGTAGAATGGTTGGTTGTAAGTAAGTCTTCTTGAATATTGTATATTTTGTTCCTGAATGCAGAATGTTAATGCTTCATCTAATGAATCGGGTCTCATAGACCTAATCATTGAGCCAAGGGGTTCTCGGAGGCCTATTAAGAATGCATCTAAGCACATTTTAGCGTTAAATTCGCGCCTCGAGTTTATGACATGTTTGTTAGTTTCATGAATTGATATATTATTATTTATTGCTGCCTGTAGCTCTATAACTGAACCATAAAATTCTTGCACAGTCTGATTATTTTGTCGTAAATTGTGGAGTTCACGCACAAGGGAGGTTTCACTCCTTTTATCCGAATATTTAAGTATTAGATTCGCTTTAATTACCTCCCAAACTAACGGAGTACCGGATGAATTAAGTACTTCATTAGCTTCTCCCACTATTTTGTTTCTGATGGCTCTAAGCACTACTGTTGCTTGGTTAGAACCATCGATATTCGCTAATATTCTTAAAATCTCTTCAACGTTTTCTAAAAAAATCATTTAGTTGCCTTGGATTTCCATTAAATGTTGGTAATCTTTACGGCATCTGGAATTTTTAATGTTTCGTATGCTTGAGAGGATTGTGACGGTTGTTGAGATTGTAGCGCCTGAGGGGCACTAATGTCATTAACGGTAGTCATTTCTTGTTGTTCCGGTATTGCAGTTAAGTATCGAATAGAATATGGTCTTGGTCTTAGTCTTCGCATTTAATATAATTACCCTTTTTATTGATTTGAGATATTTTGATTAGCCTTTTTCTTTATAATTGAAATATTTCTTTGCTTATTTCTGTTTTATATTTTATAAAGTAATATAATAGTGATAAATATTATAATTTTCTTAAATAATTACCCTAGTATTATCATAATAAATAATTTCATTGTTGATTTCCAAGGTTTTTATCTGCTTCTTTCCTCCGATGAGACCTGTATAAGTTGCTTGTAGATATGGACTGCTTCAGGACTATTTCTTGTTCTTCACTTGTAGTTGTTGTTTGTTGTTTTAATTGTTGCTTGTTTTTGTTTTTTTTTTTTTTTTTTTTTTTTTTTTTAGTTTTTTTTTTTCGTTTTTGTTACGGTTGTTGTTATTGTTATATGTTATTAACTTTTTAATTGTTATTTTTAGTTGATTTTCCTTTTTTTTTTGATCTTCACTGTATTGTTATTTGTTTTTGTTAGTTGGTTTTTTTCTTGTTTTATCTGATCTGATCCACTATGACCGTATTATTTGTTGATATTCCTTCAACGATTTTCATTAAATATTTATTCCAACCAAAAAGATATTCATTCTCTCCGGATGGTAATATTTGTTGATATTCCTTCAACAAAATATTATTTATGAATTTATATATATTTTTATTTAAGATATAATTTGTTGATATTCCTTCAACAATTTTTATTAAATATTTATTCCAACCAAAAAGATATTCATTCTCTCCGGATGGTAATATTTGTTGATATTCCTTCAACAAAATATTATTTATGAATTTATATATATTTTTTATTTAGATATAATTTGTTGATATTCCTTCAACAATTTTTATTAAATATTTATTCCAACCAAAAAGATATTAATTCTCTCTGGATGGTTATATTTGTTGATATTCCGTCAACAAAATATTATTTTTGATTTAAATATATATTTTTATTTAAGAGATATTCCTTCTCTTCTTATAGTAAATTGTTGATATTCCTTCAACAAAATACTATATTGTATTGGCACTTGATTTTCTCGGTTGTACGGACGTAGGTTCTTTTTTTTTCCGATTGTTGGCGCACGATTTTTCTCCTTAAGGATTACTTGATATACCGTCAAGCCTAATTAATTTAATATATTTTTTTTCTTCACCAAATTTTTCTCAAAAAAAAATTTTTTTATGTCCTTTAAAGGATAGTTCACTGTTTTTTCCACAATTAACTTGTCACTGTTTTTTTTGGTTTTTTTTTTTCTGTTTTAAGGATACATTTATTTAATTATATTTTTTTTCACTTGAGAAAGACCGCACCAACAATGGCCGTACGACTGCGCCAGTTAACTTCCGTACCGCCGAAAAAATAAGAAAACAAGAATTATTCTGTTTTAGATGCCAAATACAACTGATGCTTTATTCAAAAAATTCTTATATTTAAGCGATTTTACAATTATTGATTTTTCTTAGAGTTAACAAAGAACAAAGGAACATAAAATCTAGAGCTATCAAGAAAATACTTAAGCTAAAAATTTGTATTGGGTACAGTAAAAGTAAACATTTCTTTTTGGGTTATTTCCGTCATAGTTTTATTACTAGTGTTGTTATTGTGATGTTGAAGTGGAGAATTATTGCTGACGAAATAATGTCAACAATATTGGTGTTAGCTCTTTGGTGCTTATGACAATGTTGTAACTAATAATGATGTTAATAATAATGATGTTAATAATAATGGTGTTAACAATAATGATGTTTTTAATAAATGAGGTTGTGGTTGAAAATAATGAACTTAATAATAATGTTGTTTATTGGTGGCTGTAGGTAACTCGCACATATTCATCATTCCGTTAGCACTTTCCCCTGATAGGGATGTGCGTCTGTTTATTGCCCTGCTTCTGGAATCGCTAAAGTGGTAAAACAATTACACTCACATTAATTAATGTTTTTGTGACGCAAGTGTGTCTCAAGAGTGCTGTACACTTTTTACCCAGCCATTATTAGCAATCTTAGAAGCTTCGTGTGCTCTCTGCCACTTCGTCGTCGTTGCCTTAACCTTTCGTTTTGCCAACGCTAAATGCAGACTAACGTATTGTTCATTTTTCTTTTTCGCATTCTTCTGTTTTAATTTCAATGAGTTTTTTGTTTGTTGTTGATGTTATTATTGTTGTTGTTATGGCATTGTTTATTTAAGCTAACATATATTTTTGTGAGTTTTTTCCTTTTTTTTGTTTTCGTACTACATTAGTTTTTGGCAATGTTTTACTCTTCACCTCCTGGTCATGACACATAGTGTGAAATTTAAAAATCAAGGAAACATTAAAAACATCTGTTAGGAAAATAGGAGCTAGATTTTCGGAAAGTGTGAGGGGAAATAAAATGAAAATTATCACAAATACTGTTAAATAAATATGAATATGAATTTAATAGAAATTCTGAAATTGTATTATACTTTAATATATTGAAATCAATAAATTAAGTGACCAAGTCATCGATCTCAATATTTTCGAAGGGAAAAAGAAACCATGAGGTGAAGGAAACATTTTTAAAAAGAGAAGCATTGGAATTCAATATTCCAACGAGTTTATTTCGAACAGCAAATGGCCCGTATATTGGGCTGCACCATTATATGGGGTTCATATCGTGAATCTACGAAGGCCACCGCCAATGACAACATCGGTGGGACAGATTAATATATAATTTATAGGTCTCCGACAAATATTGGGAGGTGTTAAAAAGCGACCGACAAATTTAATATACTCGCCTCTTTTCTACGTTGGAGGCTGCAAAATGGCTAAAGAGGGCAAATATCATTTGATAGGTCAAAATGGACCTCATCGATTCAACGATTTTAGACCCGAGTCTCTTTGAATGAAATCCCTTTCATAACATGTGAAGTCGATAGCGGTGTCCGCCCGTCCATCTGTGTGTCTGTCTGTGTGTCTGTCGAAGGGCGTATCCAATTTCCAAGAAAGAGTTTAAATATGGGAAATGTCGTTCCAGTTTTATTAGTATTCTTTTTCTTCTTAGGCATCTAATAGACAATCCTGTGGAAGTCCTTCGAAGTATTTTGCAAGTCCTCTGTGCCCTTTTATTATCCTTGTCTGCTTGAGTACTTATAGGGTGAGATGAAAAAACTGCAACAAACTTCAGACTGCTGTCATGTCTAAGCCACTTGTCCAAAAGCTGTTAAAATATATTCCAGTGACAGCTCATTATATTGTTTACAAGCGTACAAAAGCATTTTAGTAAGAATTAATTAATTAATGCTGGTAGCGTAGCACGACGTCAAGGAAGTGGACGGAAGAAAACCGCAACATCAGCAGAAATGGTTCGAAAAGTAAAGAAGCGACAATATTCCATTCGGCAAATATTCAAAAATGAGCTGGTGGTAAAGCCATTGAAATTCCAAAAAGTGCAAGAACTTACACCGAAAAAGAAAGAACATAGTCTCAAAAGAGCTAAAGAGTTGCTTCGCTGTCCAGCAGTTTGTAAACAAACAAAATGAATGATGATCGTGTTTACTTGCTAAAGAGGTCAGGTGAAAATGTGCACCTTCGGTTGGCCACCAGAACTCAAACGCCGGTCATGGTGATGGCGTGGGCCGCCATAACATAACCGCAGAGCAAAATTCGGGCAGCAACATTGAAGGCCATAATTCGTGCCAAAGGTAACCAATTCATACAAAACAAAACTAAACCTATTCTAAAATTTGATGCTACATTAGACATTTTGTACTTTTGTACAAAAAAAATTGAAAAAAAAAAACATTTAAAAATTATGGCGATTGACTTTGTTGAATTTTTTTATCTCATCCTTTATTAAGGTCTCTTGCAACGTTAGCCTTGAATATCATTGTAGTCTGCTTGAGTACTTACTAAAGGACATGGTTGCACTCTTGATTTTCCTAGTATTCCTCTCCCTAATAAACATACCTGAAGAGCTAGCGTTGAAGAACCATCCCAGAATCCTTGGATAATCTTAGAATACTTATCCAGGTCTCAATCGTATAAACACCTGGCCTTCCCGTCCTGAGACTATGAGTACTTATTCAGGTTTCATAATTAGACGAAACCCTGTGACCCATGTAAAATCCTGCGGACGACCGACCATTAGACCTAGTTGACCTATTTATTTTCTTTAGCGCTGTATATAGTAAACTTTGTATTTATAAAATCTCTAAGCCATTGAGGACAAAACGCTGGACCCCGACGAGCTATTCCAGTTCATGTGGAGGAATCCTGTAGTAACTGTGGCGCCCTAGTAGGGACAGAGGAAGAGAGGGAGTTAGAGAGTGTGTGCTAATTGAACAAAAACAATTAAAAAATATTAAGCTCGGCCTGGCCGAACTTTTAATTCCCTCTACTTTTGGATAAAGAAAACATTTTTATATACAATAATAATCTGAATTCAAACGTGTTCCACTTTAAACGACAAATACCAGTAAGACTATTTGCTGTTAAAAAATTCAAATAACTATAAAGTGGACGAGGCCGTTGTAAAGGGGCCCATACCAAAATGGGGAACCTCCATAAGCTCTTTTTCAAGTTGGCGGGTATTATGACAGTGCGCGATCAGAGATATTGTCGTTAGACTTACGTGTTCTCTGGGCGTACATCGTCGAAAAGATGACCTGAACAAATACCTCGAAGAGTTCAATTGTCAAGTAGACGGTACAGTAGACGAACAGAGGAAGAGGTTCGCAATGTTCATAGCGCAACTGCATTCTCCACATGTCACGAAGAGAATTCTCGAAATCCAGGCGTTAGATGATGAAGAATCAAGACCGGCGTCCCTTTGAACTAAGCAGAGTGCAAAGAGCTAGAGAACACCCGGCATTCAGAGAATTCCCGAGCAGGTCCGGAAGTGGGGCGTGGGTTTAACTGGAGAAAGAAAGCCGCTCGAGTTAATTGAAATGCTGGAAGAGTGACCCGAAATGTACGTAATACCCAACTACGAGCTGGTCAAGATTATGCCTGAGGTGCTACATGGTCGAGCATTAATGTGGTTTAGGAATAATCGCAAGTCTTGCCAATCTTGTAACTCTTTCCGACAAGACTTCCTTCTCTCTTCCTGACCTTCTTTCTCCCGATTCATGGATAATTTAGAAGATAAAATTCGCTAACGAAAACAGATACCCCGACAATTTTTCAATTATAGTGGCTGCACCGAGGAGCAAAAGATCGAAACAATCTTTAAGAATGCCTCGTCCGATTATCTCTTGTACATCAAGCGGATGAATTTCACCGATCTGGCCGGCTACGCCAAATATTACAAGATGTCACCATCGCTGAATTGAATCGATAGCAACGAAAAAATGCACGAGGCAACGATAAATCCCGCTACGTCCTGTTGTCGGTGTGGACAAAACAGACACTTTGCAGCCGGATGTTGTAACCTACCGAAACCCTTCTGCTGGGAATGTGGCCGGAAAGGTATATGGACAATAGAGTTTTGCCAATAAAGTTCGGGAAACGAGCGTTGGGCCCGCATAAACGAGGGGAATGTGGGTACCAAGACAGTACCCCTACAATCGAGTCCAGTCATTTATTTCTCGAGCTCACAACTAATTACTACATTTTTAATAAGAAATCGCTTGTGATATTCAAAAATATTTTACAATCGTTGAGGCTGAGGTTCACAACTTTACAAATCTCTAACTATGAAAATACTCCTTTTGTGATTTCCTGCCTGCTTTTTATTCCATTTACATGTTACAGCTTCTTTGGACGACGTAGTTTTTATGCCTTACACCACAAGGCGGTCAGGGTATCATGTCTTTGTGCATTTGTTTTTAACAGGCAAAAGGAAATGAGATAGACCCATAGTTCCTTTTGATGATCTGCATAGAATCACATTCTGAGTCGATTTATGCGTGTCCGTCCGTCCGTCTGTCCATGTATTTTTGTAAACAAAGTACAGTTCGCATTTATTGCCCTATCCAGATGAAATTTTGCACAAATCATTTGTTTGACCCAAGGACGAACCCTATTGAAATTGGAGATAATCGGTCAAAATTTAGATATAGCTCCCATATATATCTTCGTCCGATTTGCTTTTTATTGTGCACCAAACGTGTAATATCAGTCCGAATAGTATGGAATTTTGCACGTACGATCAGATTGGACCTGAAAATAAGTATGCCAAATATATATAGCTATAGCTCCCATATATATTGTTCATCCGATTTGTTATTTTTGTCCTCCGCAGCCGTAATATGCACTCTGTAACAACAATATTTGGGGAAATATATCAAATATAGCTCAGAAATACCTTTGCTAAATTTTATCGAGATCGGTCAAAATTTAGATATAGCTCCCACATATATCTTTGTCCGATTTGCTTTTTATTGTGCACCAAACGTGTAATATCAGTCCGAATAGTATGGAATTTTGCACGTACGATCAGATTGGACCTGAAAATAAGTATGCTAAATTTTATCGAGATCGGTTCAGATTTGGATATAGCTCCCATATATAACTTCGTCCGATTTACAATTTTTTGTGCACCAAACGTCTAATATTTGTCCAAATGGGATGGAATTTGGCACATACGACCGAATTTAGTCTAGAAGGTAGTATGCCAAATTATATATATAGTTATAGCTCCCATATATATTGTTCATCCGATTTATTGTATTTGTTACCCACAGCCATAATATGCACTCCGTAACAACGATATTCAGGGAAATATATCAAATACTGCTCAGAAATATCTTTGCCAAATTTTTGTCGAGATCGGTTCAGATTTGGATATAGCTCCCATATATATCTTTATCTGATTTCAAATTAATTTTGCACCAAATGGGCAATACAAGTCCGAGTTTAAAAGATACAAATGCTTCGGCATATTTAGTCCTTTGAACTTTAAATTATAATTTTAATCATAGCGTGTATGATTGAGTTCTCCCATACAAACTTTTAATTCTTATGCGCAGCTCTACTAAATTAGCAAAGTGGTGTAGGGTATCATAAAGTCGGCCCCGCCAGACTTTAAGACTTTCTTTACTGGTTTTATTTTATTGAAGGGTTCATATGGAAATATGGGAGACAACCCTACGCCGATTTACATCAAAGTTGAATTATATTCTAACAAGATTACCTAGACTGCCCTTTCATTTTCTCTCATTTAAAGCGTTACAAAACATCCCAAAAAATTCAAAAATGTGTGGCCCCTATGGAATTTATTTCCAACATAATTTCCATTATTTGCCTCGTGCAATCCGAAAAATTAAAGCTATGTGTGACATGTGCGTCAAGAATCGCGTGAATAAATTTAAATATTGTGTAAAGTGTGTGCGTATAAAAAAATGGCAAGGGATTCTCCTGAAGAGCCGACATAACAAACGACTTGAGATTTTTCTTAAATTTGCCAAACAAAAGAAAATTATACGTTTGTTGCCACGGCGGAAGGAAGCACACACTTTCACCCGTAAAGTTTCGTTTGATGCGCTACAATTAACTTTGTGTTTTATTGTTTCGTTTGTTGGATGTTCATTTTCCTTCATTAAATTCGATTCGTTGGAATTGTAAATCGTCCTTTTCTTCCACGTTTCATTACATCTGAAATAAATTATTATACTTTAGATGCCGCAATGTTTGTGTGCGTGTGATATTTATTTGTATTCTCTCACTTCACTTAGTTTTGCAGTTTATGTATGGATATATGTATGTGAGTGAGTGTGTGTAGTACAGAGGTGAACATTTTCATGCGAAATTTTATGTCTTACTGTTGTTTCTCTAATGAATTGTAAATGTGGAAATGTGAAAACAAATATTAATTTCCCGTGCCTCCAAACAGAACAAAAACAACAAAGTAATTTTGAGTTTTGTACGTTATGTGGGAACATGTGTTAAATATATGCATGTATGAATGTGTGAACATACATAGCTATATGTAGTAGTTACCGCTTTTCAATGATGATTCTTGGAAATTTTGAAAATATTTTCTCACCTGAATACCTCTTGATTACTTTTCCGCATTCAAGGCCATGACATATTCTGTTGACCTTGTCAATCGAATTTCTTTAAAATAGAGGAGTTTTACGTCATATCCGAAAAAAAATTAACAGAAATGGATTGCACATGGAATATTAAATCAATCGATAAGCTAGCGAACCAAATATTTGACATAATACCCAAACCAAAAAGTTTTTAAGTTCTGCAACAAAAATTGGCCATTTTAATGACAATGCTTCTGGATAGATTTCTTTCATAGCTCTATCCCAAATATTATTATTACTTACTATAGGTCTATATATTGGGCCTATTTTGTCATTGGATAGTGTTTTACTAGCAAGTGCCCGCAAAGAGGTCCACATTAAAATTTTAGATTCGTTTTATCAGTTGGTTTTAGGCCTTTTTATTTCAATTGTTCAGTTTGACAAAATACTTTAATTAAAGCTTCATACATCGTACTAAATGTTCAGACTTTCACTTTCCACCAAAATTCTTATTTGTAAAACCATTGCACAATGTACCCACATCCATTCATTTCCATTTTACCAATTAAAGTACCATTTAGTACAATTATGGTACTCATATCCAAAACCATCTCCTTCCCTCTAGTACAGACACCAGTGACAGTGACCTCAATATCAATACCTAATTTTATACCGCATTTTCAAAATAATCTCGATATCCCAACTTCATATACTAACAGTGTCCTAAATATCAAATTTCAGGATTTCAGCTCTTTAATTATCCCCATTACCAAAGTAGGTTCCATTTAATACAATTATAGTACGAAGTTGCAAAACCACAAGCAGTAGTGGAATTCTCTAGCTCATTTTTTTAAGTTACCGACAAAATTCGGTAAAATTAGAATGCTTATAATTTCGATAATATACGAAATTTTTCGGTTAGTAAGCGACGAAATCAAAGTAGTCGCTATGACCTACCGATAGATTCCAAGCTGTCAATTTTAATTTCTTTATACCCTACACCACAAGGTGGTCAGGGTATTATGTCTTTGTGCATTTGTTTGTAACATGGAGAAGGAAGCGAGATAGACCCATAGTTACTTTTTAGGATCTCCATAGAATCACTTTTTGAGTTAATTTTTGCATGTCAGTCCGTCTGTCCATGTATTCTTGTGAACAAAATGCAGGTCGCATTTATTATCCGATTGAGATGAAATTTTCCAAACAACATTTGTTTGGCCCAAGGACGAACCCTATTGAAATTGGAGATAATCGGTAAAAATTTAGATATAGCTCCCATATATATCTTCGTCCGATTTGCCTTTTATTGTGCACCAAACGTCTAATATTGCCCAAATGGGATGGAATTCGGCACATACGACCGAATTGAGTGTAGAAGGTAGTGTGCCAAATTTGGTGAAGATCGGTTCAGATATAGCTATAGCTCCCATCAGATATAGCTATAGCTCCCATATATATTGTTCATCCGATTTGTTGTATTTGTTACCCACAGCCGTAATATGCACTCCGTAGCAACGATATTCAGGGAAATATATCAAATGCAGCTCAGAAATATCTTTGCCAAATTTTATCGAGATCGGTTCAGATTTGGATATAGCTATATCTGATTTCAAATTAATTTTGCACCAAATGGGCAATACAGGTCCGCATTTAAAAGATACAAATGCTTCGGCATATTTAGTCCGTTCAACTTTAAATTATAAAAACTTTTAATTGTTATGTGGAGCTCTGCTAAATTAGCAAAGTGGTGTAGGGTATCATAAAGTCGGCCCCGCCCTACTTTAAGACATTCTTTACTGGTTTTTATATCAAAATGTTGTGCTTCAAAGTTACCGATTTTGTCTGTAAATCAAAAAAAGAGTTAGATAATTCCACTACATATCTCCACCCTAGATAACAACAGAGACCTCGATGTCAAATTTCGGGATTCCACCTCCATCTGCTAGCAAACTTCTGCGCTTTATTTCTTCTCTGCTCATAGTCATATACCTACTTATAGCTTGACCCGTTCCTGCTTATAACTAGCTTCTGCGCTTTACCCGCTTCCGTTTATTTTTAGCTTCTTTACTTTACCCGATCCCGCTTATAACTAGCTCCTGCACTTTACCTGCTCTCGCTAATAACTAGCTCCTGTACTTTACCTGGTCTGCTCACACCCAGTTCCACGTTTGTAGCTATCTCACCGCTTGTACACAACTCACCGTTCCCAGCCAGCCAGTCATCGCTTTTAGTTAGCTCGCCGTCTATAGACAGCTGACGCTCATTGGCGCTCATAACCAACTTCCCGTCCATAGCTCATAATCTATTCAACTCAACCCTCGTAGCCCGGCGCAGATAGTCAGCTGCCTTGTTTATTGTCGCAGCCCGCTCACTTTTCATAGCTTACTCGGTGCTCGTAGTCTGCTTGCGGTCGGAGCTGCCAGTTCGAATCCTACTTAGTGTCGCAGCCGACCGAGAATGCTGGTAGCCTATTTTCAGGGAGATGCATGAAAATAAAATACCGAATACCTGGAGGTATAGTTATATGGGGTATATATTATAACGTTGGCTGAAGCCAGATTCCTTCGAAAAAGGTTTGATCCCAATCACTGTGTTGAACACAATCTCCGTACTGATTCAAGAGGTGATCTAAATTTTTACTGTATTTAACAGCCCTAGGGACTGTAATTTATATCTTAGAATTTAATAGGTAGAAAATGTTAAATGCACAAATGTGCTAATTCAGTATTTTTTTAGCTTCTTTTTTGGAGGGCAACGATTTTTTTCTTGCTATTTCAGAATCTATTTTCGGTCTTTTAAACTCCGCTCAATATAGAGCATTTATTGAAATACATTAAGTTTTATTAAAATCAATGTTATATTTATTTTGAAAATTTTAAGTTTAAATTCTTAAAAAAGCAACGAAGAAAAATAACTCCTCTGCTATGTGATTGCCCCAACGAAATAAAAAGTCAACAAATAGTGAAATTCAAACCAAACATACCCTCACACACAAAATGTATGAAAGCGATGTATGTTTTACAAATTGAAATTTACTATTGAAACATCAAAAAAAAAAAAAATATTTAAACAAAGATCTCCTTTTTTGTGAAAGAAGTTCATGCTATTAACTTTTGAAATGCTACAAAATGCCTTTCAAATTTTGCGACAAGTGCACCAACATATGCGGAATGCCAAAGTTGGTAAACGTATTCAGTTTAGGTTGCATTTCGTTTGCTGTGCTTCCGAGTATCCAGTCTTTAGCCGATGTTTCATCTTTGTGAATGGCATTCATGCCGTTGAAGCATTCTTATACATATGTATGTGTATCCTAAATAAAGCTTATCTGTGTTTAAAGTAAAGATGAACTGTGTGTTTGCGGTGTAAAGTTGAAAAGAGAAACCCGACCGACATCCTACATTTTTTGCGTCAGTCAGGTACAAAAGACACTACTGACAAACATTGACAGATAAAAGAGAATTGGAAATGAAAGGAGTCCAAAAAAGAATACAGTAGAAACATCTCATATTGACTGCAACGTTAATAACAACTGAAGTAAAGGAGTTCTCCGGTTTCCTTTGGTATTTGTGATACCGACACACACACACAAAACACCGAATAGAATCATGTGTGGAAAATGGAAGCTTTCAAAAGAAAATTTAGAAACCCGAAGAAATGTGAGGAACAAAGTAACGAAACAAAGACTCCCTCTGTGTGTGGGTGTGGATATTCTTAATAACACTTTAAAACTGCTGTAATGTGTACAGGAGCATGTGGGTATGTAAGGGTATGCTTTACATCTGCATGAGTTCAATTACAATTTTTTATCGCGAAAGAAATTAAATACAAATTATATTAATGAAATACTCTTAGCCGGAGTTGATGAATTCGAAAGGAAAATATTGTGTATTTTATATCGGCTTGTATGAATAATTTAATGGGAATTAAGGGAAGACAAAGTCCGTCATGTAAATACAGGGTGAGATAAAAAAAAACAACAAAGTCAAACGCCAAAATGTTTATTTTTTTAATTTTATTTTTTTTATTTTATTTTTAAAAATGTCGGAAATATTATAAAAATTCAGAATAAGCTTAGATTAGAATAGAATTATGGCCAATGAAACCATCATACGCTGTCCGAATGTTGCTCTGCGGTATTTTGGCACATTTCCGGCGAAGCGTTTTTTTGAAGTGATCGACACTTTGGTATTTTTTAGTCCCAACCTTGCTTTCCAAAATACTCCAGACACAGTAGTCCAACGGATTGGTATCCGGAGATTTTAGTGGCCATTGTGCGCTGGAAATTAAGCGAGGAACCTCATTTTTTAACCATTCTTGGGTGGCGCGTGCTGAGTGCGATGGTGCAGAGTCCTGTTGGCCAAAATGTTTGCGTGCCCAAGGCTTTAATACATCCTCAAAGAATATTTTTGCGATTCGATTCGGCATTTATTCTGATGTCGATTAATACAAGCGGAGAGCGACAATCGGCTTATATGCCTTCCCACACCATCACCATGGCCGGCGCTTGAGTTCTGGTGGCCAATCGAAGGTGCACATTTTCAGCTGACCTCTTTGGCAAGTAAACACTATCATTCTGTTTGTTTACAAACTGCTGGGCAGTGAATGTTTTCTCATCGGAGAAAACCAAATTCGGCAGTTCAACACTTTCGGCCATGCTTTTGTTCGCTTATAAACAATATAATGAGCTATCACTGGAATAATTTTAACAGATGTCGGACAGTATCTCTTAAATATTTTTAAAGGGTTGTTTTCCTGTACGGTACACTATCGTAATGTGCCACTCCACCTCGGTACGGTACAGAACACTATGGTACAGTAACATAATTTTATAACGCCGACTAAGAGCTACAAATGGTACTTAATTTTGTATTTAGGAAATGTATAAAGTTGGAAATTTAAAATTTAGTATTAGGATCATTTTTTTAATAACCTGATACTGGTCGGTAACGCTGTATTGAACCGATATATTCGTAGGGTGAATCTCAAAACAGCTTAATCAACATAGAGTTTTGCATATGGAATAACAAAATTAAAATTCCTCTATCGTGAAGAGGGCATAGAAGAGAGGTATGTGTGGACTAACCTTAATCACGAAACTAAATTCTTTGGAGGATGATCTTCGAACAGTTAGGTATTATGATTCAAATTTATACCCCAATCATTCGAAAAAAAGTTGCAAAGCTACCAAATCATTCAGAAAGCGGCACAACTTCGTGCGGTTTGATGGGCTTGTGTGATCATTGAACCATAATTTTTTTACCCAAAAAGCAAGAGCTTGACTCATACACAGCACGCTTAACAATGGAACTATTGCGAGGCGATATGTTAACTGTAACATTTTCTTTCAAGTTCGGGACAAATCAATTGGTCGCTTAGATCGAAGACAACATGTGTGATCGAAGACAACAACGTGGAATATTGGAAAGAGTGTCGCAAAAGATGGATCGTAACATCAATTCAATTTGAAAGCATTTTTATACCCTCCACCATAGTATGAAGGGTATATTAAGTTTGTTATTCCGTTTGTAACACCTCGAAATATACATTTTAGATCCCACAAAGTATATATATTCTTGATCAGCATAGAATTCTATGTCGATTTATCAATGTCCGTCCGTCTATCCGTCTGTGGAAATCACTCTAGCTTCCGAACGAAATGAAGTAGGTTGATAAAATTTTACTCAAATGTGTACTATATCTGCAGGACTTTTGGTATTGAAAATGGGCCATGTAGGTCCACGTCTTCGTATAGCCCCCATATAACGGTACCCCCGATATTCGGTATTTTGATGATTTTAGCGACATTATTTATCGGAATTGTTTCAATTTTGGAGTTCGTAAGGGATACTACATCCTAAAACAGAAAATGAGCCATGTAGGTCCACGTCTTCGTATAGCACCCATATAACGGTACCCCCCGATATTCGGTATTTTGATGATTATATAAACAGATTTTTTTTTCATTATAAACAGATTTTTTTTATGTTTTGCATTTGAATATTGTAATAGCTTGTGACAAAAGTTGCCTATGCAGGTCCACGTCGTCGTATAGACCATAATATTCGGCTACATTCGGTATTTTTAAGATTTTAACCGAATTTTTAATGGATTTAATTTTTTTTTAATTGTTAAATTTGTACCAAATGGTCGAGGGTATTCAAAGTTCGGCCCGGTCGAACTTACTGCTTTTTTACTTGTATTGAATTGTATGTATTTTTTATACCCTCCATCTTGGAAAGGAGGGTATATTAACTTTGTAATTTCGTTTGTAACATCCCTAAATAAATAAATAAAATAATATATTCATATATAAAATTCTAAATCGATTTAACGATGTTCGTCTTTTTGTTCGTCTGTTGAAACCACTATACAGCCCACATTTCTTGACGTAGAGCGTCAAAATTTAGCAGAACAATTTGTGTTGTATTTAAGATGGTTGGTATTGAAAATGGTATAGTCCCCATTTAATGGTACCTTTCGATATGCAATTTTTTGTTAATTTTTGTCACATTTTTTTCACGGTTTTGTCTACAAATTGGTATTTGTAGGTCATAATAGCACAAGTACAAGAGTACCTCCCGACATTCAGTATTTTGATGATTTTTGCCCCATTTTTTTACGGATTTGTCTAAAAATTGGTATTTGTGGGGTATGATGGGTTCTAGCGAAACAAAATATGTAAAGGTCCACTTTTTGGTATAGCCCCCGTACAAGAGTACCTCGGTGTTTTGATGATTTTTGCTACATTTTTTTTACGGATTTGTCTAAAAATTGGTATTTGTAGGGTATAATGGGTTCTAGCTCGTATGGCGAAACATTGTATGTGTAGGTCCACGTTTTGGTATAGCCCCCATATAACGGTACCTTCTGATATTCGATATTTTGATACAAATTGGAATTTTTAGTTCTTAATACGTTCCATCCCGGTGGCAGAACATTGAATATTTAGTTCCACATTTTCCTATAGAGCACATATAACGATACCCACCAATTTTCCATGTTTTGATAATCCCAGTCAAATTTACCCACATAATTGGAATTTTAAAAGATTTGATAGATGACAACCTTTGAAGTATAAAATTCTCTATAGAGGTTCCCGTTTTGGTATGGCCCCATATAAAGGTCTCACCCTCTTTATGGTTTTTGATAAGTTTAACTGCATTATGCAAAAGATCTTAGTGATATATGAAGTTTGAAGTGAAACACACGTGAATTCAGATACTTTTATGTAAAAGTGTTTCCTTTATTCTAAGATGGAGGGTATTAAAGTTCGGCCCAGAAAAACTTTCCTATAGTTCTTAAAAAAACATACCATAGCTCAATGTCTGCCCACCACTACATGTACATAAATTAAAACCCCTTCATAAATTACTTAACATCTAACCCAAACTGAAGGACATCATCGTCATCACCTTCTGGTAATGATATATTGTAGCAAAAAGTAATCCCAACTGGCTTGACATTTGTAAATTTGTGGTTTCACTTTTATTTTTATGCAGATATCAACACTTGCATAGACAGTAACTTCAGACAACTGATGTGGTTGATGGCTAAACAGTTTAATCATCTCCCACACGCACACATACACAGACACTCACACACAACCGACTGACAGGGCGGGCGTAACATCCATTTATTGTTTGCACTTCAATTTGTCTGATCAGAGCCATATGGACTAAGTGACCACGTTTATCGGGAACGGTGTTGGTCCATCGGTGTGGTCAGGTGGTTTCACTTTGTTTTTGTGCGAATAGTTTTTTCACTCTGCCTCTCTCACCTTTTCTTCTTTTTTATGTTTCACATGTGTTTGTTGTACGCATTACCCTCCACTTGGGCATGGGTCCGGTGGTGGCGGTGGTGGTCATGGCCCATGTTTGTAGGTTGTAGGGATATTGCCTTTTTCAATTACCAACATGTTAACACATTCATCCATCAATTTAACGATGTTTGGCATTTAAAAGTGTAAAAAAGAAGAGAAATGAGGATGAACGGAGAATTGCCTTTTTGGAAAGGTTGATGGAGTCATTGTCGGCAGGAAAGTTGATAATAAATGACTCCCAGGTAAAAATGGTACTTGAAGAATCCAATATACATATGTATCGACATGTTTTTCCGTGTGTGTGCGTGTGTGTCCTGCAACAGGAAGAAAAAGGATTGTTTATCATGTAAACACTTTACTAACGAACGTCCAAGTAATTTATCATTCATTTGTTCATCAATATTAAAACACAGTAATCATCATCATCAGCTTCAACCGTTCTTCCAGCTCCATTCGTCGAACAGTTACTAATAGAGATCAATATTTGAAAATGAACTCTGGCCATCTCGGAAGTGAAAAAGGATTCATCCTTTGGCAAAAAGAAAACATATGCTTCTTCACTCCCTTAAAAGGGAAGGTAAAAAGTGAAAATTTTTGGGTAAAAAGAAAAAAGCGACTTTGTCAGAAACGTGCCAAAACAAAAATATAAAAGGACACAAAGTCTATATATATATCTTAACAATATGCCTAATGGTCGTCCTGACAATGACCTTTGCATACAGACACAGATAAAAAAATTGTATACATACCTGATTATTGTTACCGGTTACATCTATGGGCCTTGGACGACGTCGATGAATACGTTTTCGTGCCGTCTGGTAGATTTTCCAATATAATACCAAAATTACTAGCAGTGGCACATAAAACGTGCAACAAGTGGCGAATACCTGTTGGAATAAAGAACACGTAACAATGAGCGTGTAATATGGAATAAAAGCATAAAAGGCATGGTATGTTTTATTCACTATATATGCATGTTAAATTTCAAGAGATGAGTGAGTTTATATTGTGCTACTTCGAAAACTTGTAAATTATTTCTCAACTGTTTTAACTTTCTAATTATATTTTTATATATGACTTTGAAGGTTATTGAAGAAAAAATATTTGTTATTGTATATTTCGGTCAAATTTTATTATTAAATGTTTTCAGCTTACTGACCTTGGTAATTTATTTATAAATAAAGGATTTATTATTTATTGTATTTCTTCACTTTTTGGCTATTTCGACAGAGTGACTACATCAGGGGAATATGTATTATTATTTAAATATTAGATAAAATTAACGTAAACAAGTAAAAAAGCTATACGTTCGACCGGGCCGAACTTTGAATACCCTCAACAATTTGGTAAAAGTTGAGCAATATTCAAAAAAATAAAATCCGTTAAAAGTTCTGTAAAAATCTTAAAAATAACGAATGTAGCTGTATATTAGGGTCTATACGACGAAGTGGACCTGCATAGGCAACTTTTGTAATAAGCTATTACAATATTCAAATGCGAAACTTGGAAAAAAAAAACAAGTAAAAAAGCTGTAAGTTCTGCCGGGCCGAACTTTGAATACCCTCCACCATTTGGGACGAATTTGACAATTCTAAAAACAATAAAATCCGTAAAAACTTCTCTTAAAATCTTAAAAATACCGAATGTAGCTATTATATCCTGGCGGTGAATAATGCAGCTAAAATCATCAAAATACCGAATATCGGGGGTACTGTTATATGGGGGCTATACGAAGACGTGGACCTACATGACTCATTTTCTGTATTATGCTGTAGTATATATACGAACTTCAAATACAAAATTTGAAACGATTCCGGTGAATAATGTCGCTAGAATCGTCAAAATACCGAATAAGGGGAGGTACCGTTATACGAAGACTAGGATCTATCCATTTTCAATACCATAAGTCCTGCAGACATAATACACATTTGAGCTAAGTTTTATCAACTTACTTTATTTCGTTCGGAAGCTAGAGTGATTTCCACAGACGGACAGAGGGACGGACATCGCTAAATCGATTTAGAATTTTACGCTGATCAACTTTGTTGGGTCTGAAATGTATATTTCGAGGTGTTACAAATGGAATGACAAACTTGATATACCCTCTATACTACGGTGGAGGGTACAAAAACTATAAATATCGAAGCGTTAGGAACTAATGTCACTGATTTGTTTATGTTTAAGCAATTTAAAGCTATGGTGTGACGGAATTTGCTCTAAAATTCTAACAGTAACGAAAGTACACAAAAATTTAATTGAAACTTCCATTGTTGCGGAGAAGTATGTAGGTTCATATGTATTGCTACCTCGAATCCCACTAATACCAAAAAATTCGGTTCAACTTTAAAAAATTGCGGTTTCCTGTACATTTGGCACTTTATATTTCAATTTAAAAATCCCAAAAAACTCTTCGTGTGCCCGGACTAAATTTAGCACTTATTTATTTGATTTTTTATACCCTCAACCAAGTCGAGGGTAACACCCAGAAATAGATTGTAGACCCCACAAAGTATATATATTCTTCCGTCCGTCTGTCCGTCTGTGGAAATCACTCTAGCTTCCGAACAAATTGAAGTAGATTGATAAAATTTTATTCAAATGTGTATTATGTCTGCAGGACTTTTGGTATTAAAAATGGGCCATGTAGGTCCACTTTTTTGTATATCCCCCATACAACGGTACCTCCCGATATTCGGTATTTTGATGATTTTTGCGACAATATTCATCGGAATTGTTTCAAATTTTGGGATTTGATGATTGAAGATTGTCTGTAAATTGTCTGTGCAGGTCCACGTCTTCGTATAGCTCCCATATAACGATACCTCCCGATATTTGGTATTCTGATGATTTTAGCGACATTATTAACCGGAAGTGTTTCAAATTTGGTATTTGAAGTTCGTAATGGAGACTACAGCATGAGACAGAAAATTGTCCTTTCAGGTCCATGTCTTCGTATAGCCCCCATATAACGACACCTCCCGATATTCGGTATTTTGATGGTTTTAGTTACATTATAACCGATATTTTTTAAGTTTCACATTTGAATGTTTTTAATGGATTATGACAAATGTTACCTATGTAGGTCCATGTCGTCGTATAGACCCTAATATAGCAGCTACATTCGGTATTTTTAAGATTTTAACAAAATTTTAAACGGATTTTATTGTTTTTGAGAATTGCCAAATTCGTTCGTGGAGGGTATTCAAACTTCAACCCGTCCGAACTTACAGCTTTTTTTGCTTGTTATAATCATTCATTTGGTAGATTACGTACCAGAAAAAGTGGACCGATGTACTCGTTAATAACATTTTAATATTTTGCTTGTAAAAATGTTGATTTTGAAGAAAATAGCTAACTTGATTCGCATGTTGTAAAGATTAAAAATAATCAAAATTTTGACCTTTGAGAGGAGGTACCACTTAGTGTACCTAACTTTTCTTGCTAAAAATTTTGAGGTATACACAGTTTTAAGAAAATCACTATCTTGATCTAAGTGTTAATTTTTCAAAATGTTGACCATTTTTGTCGAATGTACCAGAAAGAGTGGTTCGATCTATAGTTTGTCCAAACATTGGGAAATGCGATTGGGAGACAATCAGACGCTTCTTTCAGATTTTTTGAGCGTCATGGAGATACCAGAAGGAGTGGTCCATTCAATCCTATCTAGATTTGATAGATATATTAAAATATCAGAGTTTTAAAGACCATCGGACTATTACCTGTTATGATTATATAAAATTTTAACCTTATGTATGGGAAGTACTAAAAGGAAAAGCCGACCGATACAAATCTTGGGATTTGCAAAGTTAAAAAAATCGAATGAACATTTTACATGAACCAGTTTGTTTTTAATAATTCGGCCTATATTTTAAAAGTCATAAACAAAATTATAGACTCATAATTAGCATAGATTTTAATATCCAATAGATATCTATATCTATAAAAGAGGAAAATGTTTGTATGTTTGTTTGTTTGTAATTTATGGACTCGAAAACCGCTGAATAGATTTTCCTGAAAATTTCCATATATACTGCAACATCGTACTGTAACTGTAACATATATACTTCCATATATACTGCAACATCGTACTGTAACTGTAACATATATACTGTAACATAGGCTATATACATTTTTGAATTTCCACTTGGAACTGGAGATATAGCATCAGAATCGGAGGTACCTCCCAAAAATTTAGATTTTATATGCACATATCTATTGATTGGTTGAAGATACAGTCTCCAAATTTGGAATACGTAACGGAATTTGGAACGAAAATAAGTTTGCCAAATTATATTGTAATCGGTTCAGATTTAGATATAGCTCCCATATATATTTTCGACCGAGTTCGTTCATTTGATGCCTCAAACACAATATGAATGTTCGATTCCAATGAAATTTGGAATGTGTGACGGGATTTAATCCGAAAATAAATTTGTCAAATTATATTGAAATCGGTTCAGATTTGGATATAGCTCCCATATATATTTTCGGCCGATTTCCAGCATTTGATGCACCAAACACGCTATGTATCCCCAATTTCAATGAAATTTGAAACGTGTGATAGATTTTATCTAAAAAATTGATTTCCCAAATTATATTGAAATCGGTTCAGATTTGGATATAGCTCCCATATACATTTTCGGCCGATTTCATGTATTTGGTGGACCAAACACTACATGTAAATATTTCCAATTGTAATGAAATTTAAAATAAGTAACAGAATTGGGAGCCAAAATGAATTTGTCAAATTAAATTGAAATCGGTTCAGATTTGGATATAGCTCCCATATATATTTTCGACCGATTTCATGTATTTGATGCACCATACACGATATGTATGTTCGATTCCAAAGAAATTTGGAATATGTAACGGGATTTTGATTATAAAATAAATTAGTCAAATTATATTAAAATCGGTTCAGATTTGGATATAGCTCCCATATATATTTTCCGCCGATTTCACATATTTGATGCACAAAACACGATACGTATTTCCGATTCCAACGAAATTCGGCATGAGTGGCTAAATTTGGTACAAAAATAAATTTGACAAATTATATTCAAATACGCTCAGATGTGATTATAGCTCCCATATATATACTCAGCCGATTTCACATATTTGATGCACCCAAAGCGAGAGAGACAAAATCTGGCACCAGAAAAAATTGCCAAATTATATTGAAATCAGTTGAGGCCGATTTCATACATATTATGCACCAAACACGATATATATGACCGATTCCAATGAAATTCAGAATGTGTGACGGAATTTGGTTATAATAATAAATGTGATAAATTAATTGGAAATAAGTGAAGATTTGGATATAGCTCCCATATATATATTCTCGGCCGATTTCACATATTTGACGCACCAATTTCAATGAAATATGAAAGGTGTGGCGGAGTTTGGTGTAAAAGTAATTTTTTTAAAATTATATTTAAATCGGATCAGATTGGGATATGATTTTAATAAGAAGCATTGACCCACAACGCCTTAGGCTAATACTAAAAAACAACACAACAATTTATTTGAAATACGCTTATTACGGCGAAGTATGTTGCTATCTCGAATTCACTAATAGCAATAGAAATGCCACTCTACTTAAAAAAATTGCAGTTTCCTGCACGCTTGATATTTGCTATGAAATAAATAAATCCAAAGGACAAACCCTTCTTGTATGCATGTCATGTTACTGCTTTTGTAATGATTTTGTTTGTTAACGCATTAAATAAGTGCAATATTTTTTTTTTTAATTTTTAAATTTGATTTTCTTTATCCAAGATATATTCGTAAATAAAATTTTGAATGCATATAAAATCAAAAGGGGTAGCGAAGCACACCGGGTTCAGCTAGTAAGATATATGACAGTAATAACAAGGAAACTAGTTCTTCTTTTATTATAAGCACAGGTTAATGTACCATATAAACAACAATACTGGCCTTGTTTACATCAGTTTTCATCTTTCATTTGACTATAATTCATTTTAGCATGACTTATTCTTTTGCTATTGAATATTTCAAGCTATTTTCCTTACTCAGCATTAAAAAATTCTTTCGAAATATATGATTTAAATTATGTCACATTTTATTTCCACTCACCTGATATGATACATCTTGTGAAACCATGCATTTCTGTTGTTCGATACGTTGCAAGTAATCTGGATCTTTCCAGCCGAATTGCGGTGCCAGCGATACTATCACTGCTGCTGTCCAAACGAAAAATATCATAAGAAAGACACGTTTGCTGGTTCGTGAATGCATGTAGTCTATGTTTGTGACAGCCCAATATCTGCAAAAATAGAGGACAAAGAAATTGCCGGTTTAGTTATTTTTTTTATGAAACTCTTTACTTGAATTCGTTTGTAAGTCAATTTTGTCAATAAATAAATAAATGAATAAATGTAATTTCGAAATATTTCTCTTCGGTGTTTGCTTTGCTTTGCTCTTTTCAATTTTCTTAACATATTCAGAGATGTCTTTGCATATTAAAAATCATCATAAATAATTTAATTTGTATGCATGTCACACATATCACAAACTACACATGAAGACAGCTTAAGATGCTACATACATACATATTTACAATGTCTTACAACATTTGTGTATGTCAGGCAAAAATATCGACATACATGTCTATCCACATTACATCCATCATCATCATCATCATCGTCTCCACGGCAAGTAAGTATATAAGTAAGTCTGCATTAAGGAGAATGGTTTCATGTAAGATTATAGTCTTACAAATACAATTATATACACACGTGTATGTTACACAAACATATACATATGCAGTTTGCAGAAAATAACTTAATTTATAATTGAAAGAGTAGTCAAATATTTGAAGTCTGGCCAAAAGTTATATTGCATTTTTTTTTTCTTGGTCTAACATAGCTAACTAACTTCAAAATACATACTGTGTTACTTCTTGGCCTAAGGGTTACGCATTTTTTGAAATTTTGTTGGGTATGTCAAACATGGTGGAGCTGCACTCGCATTCAACAAAATTGTACACATTAAGTATCTCAGAGAAAACGACATTTTATATTAAAATAACTCTTATAAAATTTGAAACCGTTATTCTCCAAACATAGCTTATTGTAATTTTTCTGCCATATTTCTGCCGTCAATCGTAGACCTTATTAATCCAGTCCCTTTAGGACACACTTCACACAAATTAACAATTTTCAAACAAGTAAAAAAGCAGTAAGTTCGGCCGGGCCGAACTTTGAATACCCTCCACCATTTGGAACGAATTAGAAAATTTTCAAAAAAAAATAAAATCCATTAAAATTTTTTAAAATCTTTAAAATATCTAATTTAGGAAGGTGCCGATATATGGGGGGATATACGATATTGTGGACCTATAAAGACAAACCTATGTCTGCGTGTAAAGTACTCACAAGGAACTCATTGTGTGGATTTTCAGATAATCCCATTGGAAAAAGTGGCTAAAATCATCAAAATACCGAATATAGGGGAGTACCGTTATATGGGGGATATGCGATATTGTGGACCTATATAGACAATTCCGTTTCAGAGGTAAAGTGCTCACAAAGAACTCCGTGTGTGGATTTTCAGACAATACGATTGGTAAATGTGGCTAAAATCATCAAAATACCGAATATCGCGGGGTACCGTTATATGGGAGCTATACGTTATCGTTAACCTATATAGCGAATTCTCTGTCGGGAGGTAAAGTGCTCACAAAGAACCCCTTGTGTACAAAGAACCCCTTGTGTACACAGAACCCCTTGTGACCATTCCGTTGACAAATATGGCTAAAAACATCAAAATACCGAATATCGGGGGTACCGTTATAAGGGGGATATACGATATCGTGGACCTGTATAAACAATTCTCTCTCAGGGGGTAAAATGCCCACAAGGGGCTCCTTTTGTGGATTTTAAGACAATTCCATTCAAAAGTGTGGCTAACATCATCAAAATACCAAATATCGGGGGTACCGTTATATGGGGGCTATGCGATTTCATGGACCTATATAGATAATTCTTTGCCGAGGTATAAAGTACACACAAGGAACTCCTTGTGTGGATTTTCAGACAATTCCGTTAAAAAATGTGGGTAAAATCATCAAAATACCGAATATCGGGGGGTACCGTTATATGGGGGATATACGATATCGTGGACCGATATAGCCCATCTTCGAACTTGACTTGCCTGCAGACAAAAGAGAGATTTGTGCAAAATTTTATCTTCCTATCTTAATTCGTTTAGACTGTAGCGTGATTACAACAGACGGACAGACGGACGGACAGGTCTAAATCGTCTTAGAATTTTACGCTGATCAAGAATATATACTCTTTGTTGGGTCTAAAATGATTATTTCGATGAGTTACAAACGGAATGACAAACTTAATATACCCTCCATACTTTTTTTGGTGGAGGGTATAAAAAGAGTAAAGCAATTGACTGACTGACTTTACGATTTATCAACGCCCATACGAAACGGCTCAAACTAAAAATTTTGGGCGAAAGTTACTCTTGGTCCGATGTATATGGCGAGCTACTAAAGCTAGAACTCTTAAATTTGATTTGAGGGACACAGATGTGTATAATGAATGTATCAAAGTTTTTTTTTTTTTTGGAAATTCGCACTACAAGTGTACGAAAAGTACTAAAATGTACTATATTTGGTATCATTTCATATTTGTAAAAATCCCGAGCCAAAAATCAAAAATTGGAATTGGAATCACGGTGGAAAAGCAGAGTCGAGGTAAGGAGGTAGTTTTTGAAGTGTGTAGTCATGTATACGAAAAGTACTAAACAGTACTAAATTTGGTACCATTCGAACTTGAAAGAACGGTTGGAGCTAGAATTTGAAATTAACATAACCGGCGGAGAGTGGAATTGGTGGTTTTCAAGATTTGTACTTGCGAAAAGTACTTACGATTTAGGCGAACGATAGAGCTGGAATGTCGAAAATGTCTGGAATGCGATTACTAATGCATTGTAGGACTGAAGTATGTCTGCAGTTTAGGAAATTCGTTCTTATGTGTACTAAATCGTAATAAATTTGGTACAATTTGAATTTTGGGAGAACCGATGGAGTTGATGTCCTGAAATTTGGTTGGATTGTATGTACTAACTGGTACTTAATTTGGCACAATTTGGATTTGAGTAAACCGATAGAACTGAAATCCTGAAATATGGAATTAAGATTGCTGTCTGCACATATGACCTATAACTGTTTCAGCTTTAATTTCGTACATCTTCAAGCCCCGAGCCTAAGATTCACTCTGCAGTCCTAAACTTCATGATGTAATTATTGACATTATACGTGTACGTGTGTTTTATTTTAGACACCCACTTATAGCTCATCTATGTGGGTGTATGTGTAGGTACTTCAAATAGATTTTGTTGTAAAATACATGTACTTATGCGTCACTTCATTAAATATAATTACGTGACACTTCATTGTCATAATGGGCGATGAAAAAAAAAAAAAACAAACACATCGACAAGTATTGTCTTCAAGCACGATTATTGACACAAAATCACATATCATTGTGATGAGATTTATTGTGAGTAATGACAGACTAGTGACACAACGATTTTTGCAAGGAATATCAGTTCGCATTGTAACTAGAAGATTCATAATTTTATTGACATTGTCAGAACAATGAATCCTCGTTTATTAATTAATTTTAAAAGGAGAACTTTCACAATTAATCAGATGCGTATATTACGTCGTATGTGAAAGAAATATTTTTAGATCTATTTATTAGGTATGAAAAATTAAAAATAATGATTTTCAAAGCAAGTGGGTTGTGTCAAAAATAATATTATAACGCAGTATTTAATGAAGTTTAATGTAAATGTTTTAAAATTTTACCTCATGAGCCGAATCACTCCCACACTTCCTCGCCAATAAAACATATTATAATTGTGTATGACATTCCAAAACTGCACATATTTAAACCATTTTCTAAAAGGAGGATTTCTTTCCATTTGTCATTAATGAAAACACTGACTTTTGTGTTATTTCCAATGTTATCTGGGATACTCTTTCTAAATTTTATGTAAGTTCTCCGAACTATCAGCACAACAAATTTAACATACATTTTAACAAATGATAATTTATCCATTTAAACAACGTATCAGTTGGTGTTCCGACAGCATTTGACCACTTTTGCGAACCTCTCAATATTCGGTATTTTGACATTCTCTAACAGAATTGTTTTAATAGGTTTACCTTCGAAATAGTAGTTTTCGTATACGTTATGGTACGGATTTCCTACCTCCCTAATTTGATTCTCATAAAAAATGTCCGGATTCGTAGCTCTATCCTTTTGACCAATTTAAAGGATTCTATGTTTAGTGCTTTTTACTACATTAAGTACACTTCCAGAAGCCTTATCTCACCCTTACACACCATTATGTAATATTTCAATATTCTACCTTTAGCCTTTTCGCCTGAGCGTTGTTGAATCAGTTAGTCAGGAATTCATTATTCCAATCCTATTGCCAATACCAAATTTAGTACCACTTAGTTTAGTGAACGAAATGGTTCACGTACGTATTCATTGCCAAAACCACTTCATACAGGGTGAGATAGTAAAACAGCAACAAATTCAAACGCCATAATTAATTTTATTGAATGAAAGCAAAAAATGTCGGAAATAGCATAAAATTTTAGAATAAGTTTAGATTTGTTCGAATTGGTCACTTTGGCACGAATTATGGCCTTCAAACCGTCAATGAAACGGTCACATGCTGCCGAATGTTGCTCTATGTAGTGCCAACCTTGCTTTCCAAAATACTCCAGCCACAATAGTTCAACGGATTGGTATTCGGAGATTTTGGTGGCCATTGTGCTCTGGAAATGAAGTTAGGAACCTCATTTTGTAACCATTGTTGGATGGCGCGTGCCACGGTCGATTAATACGAGCGGAGAGCGACCATCGGTTGTTATGGCTGCCCACACCATCACCATGGCCGGTGCTTGAGTTCTGGTGGCCAACCGAAGGTGCACATTTTCAGCTGACCTCTTAGGCAAGTAAACACGATCAATTTGTTTGTTTACAAACTGCTGGACAACGAATGTTTTCTCATCGGAGAAAACCGAACACGGCAGTTCACCATTTTCGGCCAAGCGAAGACAATCTTTAGCCCTTTTGAGTCTATTTTCTTTCTGTTGCTGTGTAAATTCATGCACGTTTTGAAATTTCAATGACTTTACCCCGAGGAATATCAGTTCCCAAGCCATTTTTCGGCCACTACGACGCGGGTTTCTATCAAGTCGCTTCTTTACTTTTCGAACCATTTCTACTGATGTTGCTGTTTTCTTCCGTCCATTTTCTTGGCATCGGGCTATGCTACCAGCAACACGGTAACGAGCGATGGTACGAGGCACAGTTGACAGTTTAATGCTGGAGTGCTCTAACGATAGCCACTCGTGGTTTTCCAGCCAAATATAAAGATATCACACTTGTATTCTATCACGAATAACTTTTTTCTGAAAAATTTTCACCAAAATGCTTTTGTACGCTTGTAAACAATATAATGAGCTGTCACTGGAAAAGTTCTAAAAGCTGTAGGACGAGTGGCTTTGATATGACAGAGTTCTGAAGTTGGATGCAGTTTTTTCATCTCACCCTGAATTTTATAGGAAATTATTCATTATTTTATTCCATTCTATTTTCTTAATTTCGCATGTTGTCCACCTCTGGTATTGAACTCGCAAACTTATGATTTATTTTAAACCCACTACACTACGGCTCAAAATTTTACATTTTATTTTTCCGACCGACGCCGATTTTGGAACAGTCGGGCGCCAACACATTTTGCCGACGTTAATCATTACTTGGTAATCTAAATACGAAATTCAATTTCCTTGTAATTTTTAAAGACTGAACCCTTATTATCATCAAGTCTGATAATGTAGAAGGTAATTTATTTGCATTAAACTAAATACTACGCACTTTTTATTTGATCTTGAAACCCCGAGTAAATCGTCCTTGTGTTTCTGTAATTTGACTTCAATTTAGTTGTCGCTTCTCTATCTCATGAAAGGTATAGGATATTCGCCAACAACGACGAGTCAACGATAACTTGTTTTTGTGCAAATTGTTCCCTTTATTTTACAAGATATTCTTTTACAATAAAAATTCTTCTCGGAATGCTATTTATTCATGAGAATTCTTCGTCAAAGAAAATTTGCATTCAATACCCAAAAATAAAAAAATAAGAAGAAGAAAATAAAAATTTAATATCTTTGGAAAATATTTGCTTTCAGAACCAGCGCACAAATTGCCTGAGGCCTGTTCTTCTTCTTCTTATTCTCTCATTCGTTCTTATTAGAATTGAATTTATAAATATTGACCTTATTGACGTATCCCAATAATAATGAACATAAATAACACCAAGTTTATTGGCAAAAGAATTTCAAAATTTTCATCACATTTTTGTTTGGACTTTTTTGTTAACTTTTTATACCCTACAACACTATGTGTTGGGGGTATTATAAGTTTGATTGGGCCAAAAATTATGTAACACCACGAAATATTGATTTCCCACATAGGAAAGTATATATGGATCTTCCTAGCTCGCCGAGCTGAGTCGATCTAGCTATGTATGTCCGTCCGTCCGTCTGTCCGTCTGTCCGTCTGTCCATGTTAATTTGTAATCACTCTACAGGTCGCAATTATTGTCCGATCTTCACGAAATTTAAAATGGAGGTGGGGCTAGGGTCAGAATAGAACCCTATTTCTTTTGGTGATGATCGCATAATATTTAGGGGTCGAAATGGACCAAAAACTGAAAAAAATCCTGATTTTGCACTTGCTCTACAGGTCGCAATTATAGACCAATCAACGCGGAATTTCGCATGTAGCTAGAGTTTAGGGCTGGCAAGAAGCCTACCCATTTGGGTGGTCATCGGATAATATTTAGCGGGTAAAATAGACCATATCTTTTTTGTTGAAAAAATTCAAAATTTTTCATTAAACCGCGAATATTTTAAATCCCGGGGAAATCACAAAGCCATGACAAGGTTACTTCTGATCTTTACATTGATGTTAACATCCAACAAAACGGATATGAAGCGAAATATGTGCGATATATATATTTATCAAAGAAGATATGCTTGAAAAATCTCTTATATGTCGAGAACGGCTGAACTGATTTCGACAGTTCTCATTAATTCAGAATGGCCTGTTGGCAGGAAAGAAAAAACGACTAAAAAAATCGCATAAAAATATCTCTCTAAAGATGAAAATATTGATTTTGTAAAATTTTCTCATATTTTTTCAATTTTGTCATATTTTTGGGATATTTTCATTTTGAATTAAACATTTGGAAATATTTCTACAGCTAACAAAACTAAGTAGTTAGGATATCAGGATATCATATACAGATCGCATTTATGGCCCGAAATTTTGCATGGAGATAAGATGAGGGTCAGAATAAAAGCTTATTCTTTTTGCAGATGATAGCCATATAATCAGGGGTTGAAATGGACCAAAAAACTGCAACATTGTCAGCAGGTCGTAATTATGGGGGTTACCGGACATTGCAAAAGCCAAGCAATTTTGGATGGCCATCCAAAAATATTCAATGTGTGAAGGAGTTTGCCAACTTTTATAGACAAAATACGAAAATGTCCATTCCAGTGACTTTTTGGAGAATTCACAAATACAGGAAAGACGCACTTCTGACTATTTGTCTGTATCTCATATAGATGCGTTTAGTCAAAAACCAATAATAAATGATAATCTTTTGCCACTTCTGAGAGATTATAGGTCTTTGGGAAATATTGGTTCCAGATATAGGAAGACCATTTACGTGCAACATCTACCAATAAATTGGAAATGAGCAAATTAGTTAAAGTTGCTATTATTCGAAAATTAGAGAACGAAACCTGATGGTTTTCTTTTATTATTTGTCACAATATCTTGTGGAATTCTTTCGAGTATCTCGCCTATATAAACTCTATCGTTTCTTATAGTGTTGTAGGGTATTCAACGGTCGGCCCCGCTCGACTGTAGCCTTTGCTTACTTGTTTTCATTTAATTTATCTTTTTAAATTTAACACATATTTTTTAAATTGCCATCATAAGTGCGAAGGGTATATTTCGTATAGAATTTCTGCCAATGTCTGTGTGTTCCGTTTATTTTTTGTGTGTGCGTCTGTTTTCTCATTTCTATTTTCATTTAATATGCATTATATTGTTTCAATTTTTCTCATTATTCATGATGATGGTGTTGTTGTTGCTGTTGTTGTATTTTATTGTCCGTTGGTTCGTTGGTATGGCTGTTTTCTTTTTTTCAGACCCTCAGGACAATGAAGGCATTTTCATATTTTCCTATTCGCAATAATCCTCGAATATGCTGTCTCGGCAACAAACCATTGCAAGAGGGAGTAGTCGTGAAATTCATATAAACCAACAACAAAAGAACAACACAAACAACATCAACAACGATAACTATTACTGGCAGTAGAAGAAATTTTCTCTCTCCTCTTTTTATGTTTGTGTGGGTGTGGGAGAATCCTCGCTAGCATAAAATACTAAGCCCGCGACATACACACACACATAGTTGTTGTGACTTTGTTAAGATTAGTAAAATAGCAAATAAATAACAACAGCGAAAAAATATTGTACAACTTATGATGACATGACGAGTGAGTGTGAGAATTCCATTACCGAACCGGATATGTACGTTCGTCTCGTTCCAACATTTTAGCACCCAGTATCAATTATATTATCACATACGTATTACAAGGCCGATTTGTCAGATAGTATTTATCATGGAAATATTTGTTAATAATTGTGTGTGTGTTTGTTCGCGCGGAAATAGCGAAATAATTTTAAAATCAAATATTTATAACCAACACAAATACGTGAGTAGATTATTGTACATTTGTCTTCTCGTATCCTTGTAACGCATGATGTTTGAGTTACAATGCCTCAAGTTTCTGCGTGAAGTTTTATTTTTGACAAATGACTGACATTATTATTATGTTAGTGCCCTTTGAAACTAAGTTATAACTACTCTATACCCATGATACGAAATCAAATAAGGTTTGTAGTAGGTATAATCCTCTTCAGATAAATTCGCAAAAATATTTTTTTTTGTTACGGAAGCTCTACTAAATATGCATAGTGGTGTAGGGTATCATATAGTAGGCACGCCTGACTTTTGATCTTTCCTTATTTGTTTTCCAGTGTTACGGGATATGGGTATATTTCCCATATTCCCATATCTACTACAAAATTACAGCACATGTTTTGAAACTAATTACTTTCTTTTGGAATAATAACCGCATTCATGTATTTGTAATTTAGTTAATTTTGGTATTTTTCACAAAAAATTGTGGTCGATTTCACCAGCTAAATATTGTCCGATGACCATCCGCAGAGCTAGGCTTCAGCTCTGTCCTAACCTCATAAAATTGTATGTTTACTGAACCTTAGCTGAGAACCGTAGCGCGACTGAAAAATCTATTTTTACATTTTTGTCCATTTTAAACCTTAAACATTTTGCACACATCTTACAAAAATATACGCTTCTATTCTGATCTCAATCCTACCCCGATGCAAAATTTCGTGAAGATCGGACTATAATTGCGACCACCAAAATATAGTGTTGCAAGGTGAAAAAATAATAAAAAAATGTACAATTCAATATTTTAAGTCAAATTGAAAACATATAACAAGTAAAACAGCTGTAAGTACAGCCGGGCTGATCTTTGAATACAACATTTGGAACGAATTTGGAAATTTAAAAAAAATAAAATCCTTAAAAAATTCTGTTAAATTTTAAAAATACCGAATATTGCCGTTATATTGGGGTCTATACGACGTGGACTTACATAGGCATTGTTTGCCATTAGCCATTACCATATTCAAATTCGAAACTTGAAATAAACGGTGAATAATGTAGCTAAAAACATCAAAATATCGTATATAGGGAGGTACCATTATATCGGAGCTGTGCGAAGACCTGGACCAGCATAGACAATTTTCTGTCAGAGGCTATAGCATCCATTACTAACGTCAAATACGATACCTCAAACAATTTCGGTGGGTATTGTACCTAAACTCGTGTTCACGGATGAGTGAACAGATTTCATAAAATTATTTTAGTTGAATAGAGGAGATAAGTTGTGGAAAGGAAATCTATTGTTAACAAATGTACAGTCCACAAATAAATACAAACACCAAAGGGGCAAGCATGTGGGGGTCTTTAAATAAGATAAGAAACTGTAGTGAGCAGACCTTCGATTTAGAAATAAATAATACAGAATTTTCAATTGCTGCATGTGTTATGGTGGAGTTAGATTATGGGATGTAATCTTTACTCAGACTGATAAGCAAGTGCAGCATGTTTGCTTGCCACATGTAAGATAGCTATGTGTGTGTATGACCTCCTCCTAAGGTTTATGGTGGCATGGTGCATATGCATGTGTACAGTTAGAATCTATCTCTCTCTCATTTACACTTAATGATAATTTAGGTTAAGTCATATTATCATAACTAGTTCTTAAGAAATATTTTTAATAAATAAATTCAGTGTAGTAAAAATATTCCAACGGTGCGTACATTTCTTCCGCGAACAGTTTGGTCCTTCGAAACCTTAATTTAAAAAAAAAAAAGAACCAGTGAAAATTAATAATTAAAAAAAAAATAAATAAATAAATAAAATGAAGAAATTTACACAATTATGCGATGCCCAAAAAGATATCCACCACGTTCTGTCAGATCTGAAGAGCCAGTTGGAGGAACCAACACGTCCTAATAGATTGGCAGTCATGGAAAGGACGCTCGAAGAAAAATATGGAAACTTCCGTAAAAATCACGAAGTTATAATAACTCAGTTTGGCACATTCGGTGACTACCAGAACAGCGAAGTAGTCTCATCAATGCCGCAATTGGTGATGGACATCCGCAAATTAATTGAAAATATGAGAAAGAAAAACGCTGAAACTGAAGGTATGCAGTCTGAAGATGGAAGCTGTTTCAAAGACGAAACGGGAAACAGACTAGGGGTGGCAGATAACAGTAACAATCTTGAAATTGAAACAACAAAGCGTATCCACGACAATGAAGAAAGGGATGCAATGAATGAATTGCTAATCTCTTCAAAGCCGAGTCAGAAGGAGGCTGCGGCAAGGAAAATGGTAGTGACGGCGAGTACAAAAGACGAGGGGACTTCAAATCTCAGTAAAAAGGCTGGGGAAAGAAGGGATGCGGCTATGGGGCCATATTCCCAAGAAGACGAATCGATCGAAGGCTCGGCACTGACCAAGTACGAAGTGGAGACAAGAGGTCTGCTACAACATATGGAACAGACAATGGATATGATGGATTGCCTTCAAACAGAAGATGAGCTGGATAATGCTTATAAATTCACCGAAGGTCTTATAAATGCCGCTGAAAAGGAGGTCAGATTCGACTCGGATATTGCGGCTCAATGGAGACAGTTATTAATGAAGAAGTCAATTAGAGCAGCAGAAATCAGACAGACTCAACCGAAAAAAGCAGAAAAGGTCGATAGGCCTTATACAATAATTAATAAAAAAGAAATCGAAGTTCCTACATTCATGGGAAATATAAGTGAATGGGAATCATTTCACGACTTATTTAAAAGCCTAGTGCACGACGCACCATACTACACCAACGTGGAAAAAATGCATAGGCTGAAAGCGGCTGTAAAAGGAGAAGCGAGCCGCATAATTCAACATCTTCGAACCCAAGATAGCGATTATGAAGAGGCGTTGGAATTATTGAAGGAAAGGTACGAAAATCGAAGAGTACTTTTCAACAAATTGGTTGACGCAATTTTGGATCAACCATCAATGGACACCGAGTCAACAAACAGCGTGAAGCAGATGCTAGATACTACCAAAAACAGTATCAATGAAGATACCTTTGGAAAATACAGCTACATTCTTCGCCAGAGTCATCCTGAGAAAATTTGACAAAAATGGTTTGCGATTATACGAACAACAGATAAAAAAGCCAAGAGAAATCCAGAAACTCGAAGATGTGATCCAGTTTTTGGAGCAACAATTTTTAGCGTTAGAAGCAGCAGGGGACTCGTTGGTGGCAAAGAAAGAATTTAAATTCGAAAAAAGAGTCAATCAAATGCAGGAGTCTTGTCATGTCTGCAATGGAGTGGGACACAAAATGTTTGACTGCAGAAAGTATTTAGAAATGACATCAATCGAAAGAAAAAACAAAGCTAAAGAGATTCAAATGTGCTACTTCTGTTTGAATCACAAAACTGATAAAAAGTGTCTCAGCTACAGGCGGTGTCAAACGTGTAATGGACGACATCATACACTACTACACGTGAACGAACAAAAAGGCATAAAAAGGGCAGAGACGAAAAAAGATTCCAGCGGTTCAAAAGCAACGATGGTGACACAGGAGAATCATTCAACTGTATTGCTAGCAACAGCACAAGTGAAAGTGCGGGCAATAAGCGGAGAATATGTGATAATGAGAGCTATTATCGACCAAGGATCTCAAGTGACGTCGGTGTCAGAGGAAGCCGCTCAAATTTTGGGACTCCCGAGGATCAGAAATAACACCGTGATTCATGGCCTTGGCAGTACACCCGTTGGGGTCTCAAAATACAAAGTTAAGTTGGATATGAAACCTCGATTTCTGAGTAATGATGTCTTCAGCACAGCCAGAAGAGTCATTCGAAACCAGTATAGAAGAATGGAACAACTATACGCTAGCAGATCCTTTATTTAATAAATGCGACAGAGTGGATTTGATCATTGGCGGCGACCTTTATTCTGAAATAATGGAAGAAGGTCAAGTGAAAGATAAAGGACCTTTTGCGCAAAAAACAAAACTGGGATGGATCTTGTCTGGTAAAGTTCAGCTCAAAGATAAATCCAGAAGATTTCATTCGGCAGTGACAAACTTGGAAAGGTTCTGGGAGTTGGAGGAGGTGGACACACCATCAAGTATGACGATCGAAGATGACTGGTGCATGCAAACGTACAATGAACGACGGTGGTGGAAGATGAAGGAAGAATAGTGGTGTCATTACCACTGAAAGACGACAAATCCCTTGGTGATTCGAAAGGTCTGGCAATTGCAAGATTATTGTCAATAGAAAAGAAGCTACGTCGTAATCCAAATCTTGATGAAAGCTACAAAAAAATTTATGAAGGAGTACGAAGAGTTGGGCCATATGGAAAAGGTGTCAGCAGCAGTTGAAGGGAAGTACTACTTACCGCATCATTCAGTGGTAAGAGAAGGAAGTATAACTACGAAAGTACGAGTAGTCTTCGATGCATCGGCAAAATCAACAAATGGCAAGAGCTTGAATGACATTATGTACACGGGACCTAAGCTGCAAAGGGACATATTTGACATCATGCTACAATGGCGTATGTGGCGTTACGTGATAACAGCGGACGTAGAGAAGATGTACCGTCAAATAAAAGTGCATCCAGCTGATCAGGAGTATCAGTATATATTGTGGAGAGAGGATGAAAAGCAGCCGATTCAGCAATATAAATTGACAACAGTCACTTATGGAACAACAGCAGCGCCATTCTTAGCAGTGAGGAGTCTGTTTAGAATAGGAGACGATCCAGAAGTTGACACACATATAAAAAAGATTATACGAGAAGATTTTTATATGGACGATTTGATGACGGGTGCGGATTCAATCAACGAATGCAGAACGATTGTGACCAAGGTATCCAGGCAACTGAAGAAACATAAATTCAACATCAAAAAATGGCTCTCAAATAACGAGGAAATCCTGGAATCAGACAGAGGAAACAATGATAAATATTTGACCACATTGCAACACAGAAGAAAGTGGTCCCAGCCAAAGGATAATGTGCAGAAAGGAGATGTGGTGATTGTCAAAGAGGAAACATCGCCTCCAGCAAAATGGCCTCTTGGTCGAGTCGACGAGACATTTGCGGGCAAAGATGGCAAGGTACGGGTAGTATCAATAAAGTTGCAAAACGGGTGTTTAAAACGGCCTGTTCAAAAGATTTGTCCATTGGTGAAGGCAGAAGAAGAAGTTGATGTCCAGAAGAATACTAAGAAGGACAACAAAGTTTCAGCAGTTGGAGTGTTCCTGTCGGTGTTGTTGATGGCGTCGGTGAATTCAAGTAGAGCGGCACAAATTGGCGGTACAATAACCCCACTGAATAATTCAGCAGCATTATACCTGGACTACAGTGGCTCCGTGGATGTAGTAGCGTCAACATGGAATGTAATAGTACATTTCAATATGCAGCCGTATTTTGAGTTAATACAACGAGCACAGTTACTTTTAAAAGATATGAGAACATCATGTCCAAAGCTAATGGACTTTGAGAGCCAGTGCGATCACGTGCTAGACGCGATAGGAAGACAGGTGGGAAATATGGAAAAAACAAATCAATATTTGTTCCCCGGGGAAGTTCAGCGAGTGAAGAGAGCTCCCCTGGAGTTCATAGGATCGCTGCAGAACGTGTTGTTTGGGACAATGGATGCGGATGATCGAAGACATATGGAGGAAAATATGAAGAACCTGTTAAACAACCAGCATGATTTGAAATTCCTGATCCAAAAGCAGACATCAGTGGTCGAATCTACTACAAATGTGTTGAGAAGAACCACGGAAGAGGTGAATGTTAATTTCAAGAGGATGGTTGAGAGAATCAACAACATTACGGAAGCCGTAAAAGAGAATTATTTCGTGTATAAAGAGTCCATAAAATTCTTCATGGTGACAAAAGACCTTCAGCTAATGGTGGAAGAGAATGAAAAGGTTCAGGCGCAAATAATTGAGTTGCTGATTGATATAAACCACGGTAAATTGAATACAGCGCTCCTCACTCCAGCACAATTGCAAGACGCAGTAAACCACATCAGACAGCATATACCAGACCACTTGAAGCTGCCAGGGAAGAAGGATGATCAGTTGCGGACAATTTATAAACTGTTGACTGCCAGAGCTACTACGTTGAAAAATGACTTGGTGATTGCTGTATCTATTCCTCTCTTCAATGACCAAGTGTCTCAGCTGTACAAAGTTATTCCGATTCCGTTTATGTTTGAAGGAACGAAGATGATAGCCACATCGAAGAACCAGTTTCTTATATACAATTACAATGCGGATGCTTACCACTTGATGTCACAAGCGGAGCTAAACGGATGTCAGCGATTAGCAGAAAATAAATATGTATGTCAAGGAGGATGGCCGTGGATAGACGCAAATGACAACTCATGTGAAGTGTCGTCGATAAAGCCTCTCAATAGCCACAGATGTCAATTTACAACAACACAGCTTGAACATCTATGGACAAAGTTACATGCATCGAACAGTTGGCTAGTTAGTTCTTTCAACATTACGTCGGCACATCTGCAATGTAATCCAGGAGGTCAAATGATAATGAAATTGCCGCTTCAAGGGATAGTGGAATTGCAACCTGGATGTACTCTGCGTATCAAAGGTGTTTTAATTTCTGCACCGGTACAATTGAAGTCGGAGCGAATTGTGGATAACAAGATGATGTTGGTCACCAATGTTACCGAGATAACTGCATTTAATATGGGTCCACTGAATGATATGAGGATTAACCATACGGAGACCATGCAAGGACTGCTTAAAGAAATCGCTGAGTTGAAGAAGACGAAGCTGAACCTTAGAGGACTGGATTTTCATCATCATAGCGGCATGGCGTCATTAATTATAGTACTTACATTCGTTTTAATAGCAGTAGTATTAAACATTAGAAATAAGTATAAAATGAAAAGGGCATTAGTTAGGATAAATTTAGATGTACCAAAACCACGTGAAGAAACAGAAAGTAGATTATAAAGATGATGGAAATTATGGGGGTAAATAAGCCCCGGGGAAGATGTTCACGGATGAGTGAACAGATTTCATAAAATTATTTTAGTTGAATAGAGGAGATAAGTTGTGGAAAGGAAATCTATTGTTAACAAATGTACAGTCCACAAATAAATACAAACACCAAAGGGGCAAGCATGTGGGGGTCTTTAAATAAGATAAGAAACTGTATTTATTTCGATTTAGAAATAAATAATACAGAATTTTCAATTGCTGCATGTGTTATGGTGGAGTTAGATTATGGGATGTAATCTTTACTCAGACTGATAAGCAAGTGCAGCATGTTTGCTTGCCACATGTAAGATAGCTATGTGTGTGTATGACCTCCTCCTAAGGTTTATGGTGGCATGGTGCATATGCATGTGTACAGTTAGAATCTATCTCTCTCTCATTTACACTTAATGATAATTTAGGTTAAGTCATATTATCATAACTAGTTCTTAAGAAATATTTTTAATAAATAAATTCAGTGTAGTAAAAATATTCCAACGGTGCGTACATTTCTTCCGCGATCAACTCGTCAAAATACCGATTATAGGGAGGTACTGATATATAGTATGAAGACCTGGACCTGCATAGACATTTTTCTGTCACAGACTGTAGTTCCCATTACGAACTCTAAATATGTAATTTGAAGCAATTTCGGTGAATAATGGCGCTAAAATCATAAAAATACCGAATTTTGGGAGGTACCGTTATATGGGGGCTATACGAAGACCTGGACCTGCACAGACATTTTTCTGTCACAGACTGTAGTTCCCATTACGAACTCTAAATACGTAATTTGAAACAATTCTGGTGAATAATGAAGCTAAAATCATCAAAATACCGAATTTTGGGAGGTACCGTTATAGGGGGGCTATACGAAAATGTGGACCTGCACAGACAATTTCGGAAGCTAGAGTGATTTCCACAGACGGATAGATGAAAGGACATCGCTAAATCGATATTAAAATATGCTGATCAAGAATATATATACTTTGTAGGGTCTAAAATGTATATTTCGAGGGTGAAGGGTACCATACTAGGGTGAAGGGTATAAAATAACAACAAATATTAAAGAAAATTATTCATCTTTTAATAGCATTTTTCATGTGTTTTTTTCCTATATATCAGTATATATGTAACGGTCGAAAGTAAGCTTTTCATGTATTTGTGAATTCGCTGGAACGATAAAGCCCACATTATTTGACGTAGAGCGCCAAAATTTAGCAGAGCAATTTGTGTTGTGTCTAGGATGGTTGGTATTGAAAATGAGATATATCGGTCCACGTTCTGGTTTAGTCCCCATATAACGTTACCTCCCGATATTCGGTATTTTGATGATTTATGCCACATTTTTTTACGGATTTGTCTGAAAATTGGTATTTGTGAGTCATAACGGGTCCCTGTGCGTGTGGCAAAACATTGCATCTATAGGTCCACGTTTGGGTATAGCCCCCATATAACGGTGCCTCCCGATATTCGGCATTTTAATTTTTTTCCCAAATTTTTTCACGGATTAGTCTAAAAAATTGTATTTTTTGGTCATAATGGGTTCCAGCTCTGGTGGCGAAACATTGCATGTATGAGTCTATGATTTGGTATAGCCCCCATATAACGGTACCTCCCGATATTCGGTATTTTGATGTTTTTTGCCACATTTTTTCACTGATCTGTCTAAAAATTGGGATTTGTGGGTCATAATGGGTTCTAGTTCGTGTGGCGAAACATTGTATGTATAGGTCCACGTTTTGATATAGTCCCCATATAACGATACCTCCCAATATTCGGTATTTTGGTGATTTTTGACACATTTTGTCAAGAATTTCTCTGAAAAGTGGTAGTTGTAGATCATAATGGGTCCCAGTTCGTGTGGCGAGACATTGTATTTTTAGGTCCACGTTTTGGTATAGCCCCCATATAACGATACCTCCCGATATTCGGTAATTTGATGATCTTTGCCACATTTCTTCACGGATTTGTCTGAAAATTGGTATTTGTAGGTCATAACGGGTTCTAGCTCCTTTGGCGAAACATTGCATGCGAGGTCCACGATTTGGTATAGGCTCCATATAACGGTACCTCCCAATATTCGGCATTTTAATGGTTTTTGCCACATTTCTTCTAATGTTTCCTTTACCCTAAGGTGGAGGGTATTAAAAGTTTGGCCCGGCCGAACTTAATGTTTTTATACTTGTTTTTTTTACTTAAAATTATGGTCTGTTTCACCCGCAATCCACAACAATCCAAACCGAACCTCCATGAACAATTTCGTTAGGATCAAGCAATAATTACCACATGTAGCGTGAATACAAATTAACATGATCAGACGAATGGACGGACAGACATACATAGCTAGATCGACTCAGCTCGGCGAAATAGAAAGATCCATATAGAGTTTACTATGTGCCGTAAACCAGTAAAGAAAGTCTTAAAGTCGGCCGGGGCCAACCTTATGATACCCTCCACCACTTTGCTAATTTAGTAGAGAGAACATAACAATTAAAAGTTTTTATAGCAGAATTCTATCATACACGCTATGATTAAAATTGTTATTTAAAGTTCAAAAGACTAAATATGCCGGAGCATTGGTATCTTTTAAATTCGGACTTGTATTGCCCCGTTGGTGCATAATTAATTTGAAATCGGATAAAGATATATATGGGAGTTATATCCAAATCTGAACCTCTCTCGATAAAATTTGGCAAAGATATTTCTGAGTTGTATTTGATATATTTCCCTGAATATCGTTTTTACGGAGTGCATATTACGGCTGTGGGTAACATATATAACAAATCGCATTAACAGTATATATGGGAGCTATAGGTATATCTGAACCGATCTTCACCAAATTTGACATACTAGCTTCTAGACACAATTCGGTTGTAAGTGCCAAATTCCATCCTATTTGAATAAATATTAGACGTTTGGTACACAATAAAAAGTAAATCGGACGAAGTTATATATGGGAGCTATATCCAAATCTGAAACGATCTCGATAAAATTTAGCGAATGAATTTCTGAGCTTTTATATTTGCCCAAACATTGTTGTTACAGAGTGCATATTACGGCTGCGAAGGTCTAAAATAACAAATCGGATGAACAATATATATTGGTGCTATAGCTATATCGGAACAGATTTCGATCAAATTTGACATACTTATTTTCAGGCCTAATTTCGTTGTATGTGCAAAATTCCATGCTATTCGGGCTGCTATTACACGTTTGGTGCACAATAAAAAGCAAATCGGACGAAGATATATATGGGAGCTATATCTAAATTTTTACCGATTATCTTCAATTTCAATAGGGTCCTTGGGCCAAACAAATGATTTGTGCAAAATTTCATCTTGATCGGATCATAAATACAAACTGTACTTTGTTTACAGAAATACATAGACAGACGGACGGGCGGACATGCATAAATCGACATCATCAAAATGAAATATGGGTCTATCTCGTTTCCTTTTGCCTGTTACAAACAAATGCACAAAGACATAATACTCTGACCACCTTGTGGTGTAGGTTATAACAACAGATTCGTTGCTGCATGTGAACAAATGGACTCTAAGACATCTCAGTATCAGGTAATAGGTTTAGTCAGTACATTTTTGCAAAAGGGTATGCCATTGGAAGCAAGTGCTTATCAAATTGTTAGTAAGAGTCTAAAAATATGTTCAAATGTCTCCGTCAAATTTATTAAAATACGATAGACGCCTGCCATATATTAGTTTCTTTAAATTATAACTGCTTTAAAGCCATAATACGCATTTAAAAACGAACATAGTTGGTATGTTTTAATTCCACATTAAGTTTCCATGAAACGTTTATTTGTTATTGTTTAAATTAGAATTACATTAAATATTGCTCTTTATTTACCCCTGGTTTGGTCCTTAATTATTCACTAAAATGTACGCGACATTTTAACGAGTAATTAGTTGTCACTTGTTTTGCCGCCTCCTTTAGACTTCTAGAAGTATTTCGCTGTCATTCGGACAGACAACACCCGCAATATCGTTTGCAAAGCACATATCGTTGTGCATAGGTAATATCGTTACCACGCACCAAACTAAAAATAAATAGTTACATTTATATTAAGAAAAACCCTCGTGATTTCATTAATCTTTTTTTTTACATATCACACTACGGTCCACTGCTCGGCGTATTACTCTCACCCCCTGAGCTAAACAGTTATATTATATATCATAAAGTCGGGCCAGTCCGGCTTTCGGCATTCTTTACTGATTTTCTCTTAAATATTCTTTAACAACTAGACTTGAAAATTTGCCAAACAAATACATATTTGTTTAGAACTGAAGTTATTGTTGCTGTTGTTCGTTTTTTTTCCAGAGCATGAATAGCGAAATGAATTTTTCTTCTCTCTTTTTTTTTTTTGGTTTGTCTGATTACGAACACAAATCCTAATAAAGGACATGCTGTGCAAGTTATTCTGCCACCTAGACAAACACAATATGAATTTTAGCAAATCCATGGTAACAAAGACGAACAACAACGGCATCAAGCCAAAAACAAGAACAACAACAACAAGAACAGTACAATTTTAATATTCGAAATATGAAATAAAAATCTAAACATTTATGGTGTAGCCATTCAGCCAGCCACATAAGCCTCAGCAATAAACTTGGGCTTGCCATACAAATAACTTCATTAAATCGGATTGTAGGCTTGATTGGGTGGTTGGCTGGATGGCTGCCTGGATTTTTGGTTTGTTTGTTCATTCTTTTATTTTTCTGGTGAAATGGAAGATATTTTGTGTGCGTGCATATATGTGTGTGTACTGATGAGGGGCCAACGGTATTGGGTTTCCATAGCGCTGGGAATGGTGCAAGCGGGACCAGGACTAAATGTTTATACTTCGGTTACATTGTTCTTTGGTTTTTGTGGGTTGGCCTGGCCTTTTGAATTTCTGTATTTTTGTTTTCTGGAAAACAGAGCAAAAAATCGGAAAAAGTCAAGATTGCAAAAAAGTTGTATTTTGTTGTGGTCTGATGATTATTTTGCACAATCCTGTTGCCCATTTAGGTTGTGTAGAGTGGCAGTAAAAGTGTTGATGTTGCCGTTGTGATTGTGACTTTTCTGCTTTATATTTTGCCTAAATGAATTTCCAGTTTTTTGTTTGCATTTCAAGAGAAACCCAAAAACACAAGTAATATTTGTTGGTAAAAGACCAACAATGAACACACAATTACATACCTTCCTGCCCCACGCCACAACCTTCTCCTATTCTCTTGGGAATTGTAGGAAAATAAGTTCTCCAAAGACCAAAACATGCAAAATTTAGTCGTAGCAATAACAATAGCTGGGCAATTAAGATATAAAAATCGATAATTTCATTGCTTGTTTAGGTTTCTGCGAAGAGCATGAAAGACCATATGGGTTTGTTAAGAGAGAATATGGGCTGTGGTATGCCTGGTTTTGGTATGATGTGTGTGTGTATGTGTATGATGTATGAGTTACAGGATGTTCACAAACAAAAAATTTAATTTGCAAAATCTTATTATTTCAGATATTTTATATTTCAACCCATTCCATGAATTTAACCTTTTTAAAATCATAAACATTTCAATAGAACTTTTTCTAGCTTGCATGATGGAATTGTGCGGAAAATGGTAGATGAATATCTTTTGGTGGTCTACATAACTTTACATTTTGAATCGATTTTTGCCAATGTATTTTTATACCCTCCACCTTGAAAAGTAGGGTATACCTTCTCCGTTTGTAACATCCGTAAATATTCGTCCTAGACCCCATAAAGTATATATATTCATATATTCCACATAATTTGACGAAGACCTTTACAATTTGGCACAATTTTTTGTATTGTGTGTAGGATGGTTGGTATTGAAAATGATGATATATCGGTTCATCTTTTCGTATATCCACCATATAACAGTACCTCCCTATATTCGGTATTTCGATGATATTGTTCACATTTTTTTACGGATTTTTCCAAAAAATGTCGTCTGTATTTCCTAGAGGATTCTAGCTCCGTTGGCATTATATGTATATACTTCTTTATAGCGCATATATAACTGCACCCACCGGTTTGGCATTTAAGACTCGAAATAGATAATAATCATTGTAGCATAAAGTTGTCTATATAGGTTCCCTTTTTGGTATGGCCCACCATATAACGGCCTCACTCACCTTATTGTAATTTTTTTGCAAAGTTTAACTTAATTTTCCAGACAGTCCTACTAGCATTTGTAGTTTAAAGTGAAACACGTTCAAATTCATATATTTATGCCCTACACCACAAGGTGGTCAAGGTATTATGTCTTTGTGCATTTGTTTGTAACAGGCAAAAGGAAACGAGATAGACCCATAGTTCCTTTTGATGATCTGCATATAATCACATTCTGAGTGGATTTATGCATGTCCGTCCGTCCGTCCGTCTGTCCATGTATTTTTGTAAACAAAGTACAGTTCGCATTTATTGCCCTATCCAGATGAAATTTTGCACAAATCATTTGTTTGGCCCAAGGACGAACCCTATTGAAATTGGAGATAATCGGTCAAAATTTAGATATAGTTCCCATATATATCTTCGTCCGATTTGCCTTTTATTGTGCACCAAACGTGTAATATCAGTCAGTTTGGAATTTTGCACGTACGATCAGATTGGACCTTAAAATAAGTATGCCAAATTTGATCGAAATCGGTTCAGATATAGCTATATCTTCCATATATATTGTTCATCCGATCTTTTATTTTTGTCCTCCGCAGCCGTAATATGCACTCTGTAACAACAATATTTGGGGAAATATATCAAACACAGCTCAGAAATACATTTGCTAAATTTTATCGAGATCGGTTCAGATTTGGATATAGCTCCCATATATAACTTCGTCCGATGTACCTTTTATTGAACACCAAACGTCTAATATTTGCCCTAATGCGATGAAATTTGGCACTTGCGACAGAAGCTAGTATGTCAAATTTGGTGAAGATCGGTTCAGATATAGCTATATCTCTCATATATGCTGTTCATCCGATTTGTTACCCACAGCCGTAAAACGCAATCCGTAACAACGATATTCAGGGAAATATATAAAATACAGCTCAGAAATATCTTTGCCAAATTTTATCAAAATCAGTTCCGATTTGGATATAGCTGTCATATATATTTATATACCATATGTATATATATACCATATATATTTATATACCATATGTATTTATTTATATTTTATAAGTCCGAATTTAAAAGATACAAATGCTTCTGCATATTTAGTCTTTCGAACTTTAAATTATAATAATAATCATAGCGTGTATGATTGAATTCTCCCATAAAAACATATAATTGTTATGCGGAGCTCTACTAAATTAGCAAAGTGGTGTAGGGTACCATAAAGTCGGCCCGCCCGACTTTAAGACTTTTTTACTGGTTTTACATAAGAATGTTTTCTTTACCCATTGGTAGAGAATATTAAATGTTCGGCCCGGCCGAACTTAATGTTCTTATACCCTCCACCCTAGATAGAGGGTATATTAAGTCCACCATTCCGTGTATAACACCTCAAAATATACTTACATTTTAGAACCCAAAAAGTATATATATTCTTGATCAGCATAAAATTCTACGTCGATTTAGCGAAGTCAGTCGGTCTCCCGTCTGTGGAAATCACTCTAGCTTCCGAACGAAATAAATAAGTTCATAAAATTTCACTCAAATGTGTATTATGTCTGCAGGACTTTTGGTATTGAAAATGGGTCGGACATATAACGGTACCTCCCGATATTTGGTGTTTTGATGATTTTAGCGACATTATTCACCGGAATTGTTTCAAATTTGTTATTTAAAGTTCGTAACGGATACTACAGGCTAAGACAGAAAATTGTCTGTGCAGGTCAACGTCTTCGTATGGCACCAATATAACGGTGCCTCCCTATATTCGGTATTTTGTTGATTTTAGCTACATTATTCACTGATTTTTTTCAAAGTTCGCATTTGAATATTGTAATGGCTTATGCAGGTCCACGTCGTCGTATAGGCTCTAATATAACGGCTACTTTCCATATTTTAACAAAATTTTTAACGGATTTTATTTGTTTGAAAATTGTCATATTCGTACCAAATGGTGGAGGGTATTCAAAGATCGGCCCACCGAATTTACGTCTTTTTTTACTTGTTAATTCTATGCACTCCAGCTGCCGGTACAATCCGAATTAGCGTATTGTTTGAGTTTTAATAAATATACCATAAATATACCCTACATCAGATTGGAGTCAGATTGATTTGTCGTTGCACACATTCTGAGTCGATTCATACATGCCCAATTAGTCTGTCTGTTCATGTATTTTTGTGAACCATATGCAGGTTATATTTCTAAAGCCACAATATGGATTCGAAATAGTTTCATAGATGGTATGATCTACTCCACATAAATTTCCAATATAAACTTTTATTTGTTACTGGTAGTTCTAGTTAGTGTGCATAGTGGTATAAAGAATCATAAGTGTTTCCTATTCACCTTCTCATACAGCCCCATATAAACAGTTTTTTTTCGGAATTTTTCTCAATGTTGGTATTCGAGGTTCGTAGTTGGTCTAACTTCTGTAGCAGATATTTGTCTATCTAGGTCCACGTTTTCGTATATGTAGATGTTTTTTTTCGTTTTGCATTTAGGTGCGTTTTTTGGACTTTGCAATAGATATTACATTTCGAATCTCAGTATTTTGATGATTTGAGTCACATTTTTAAAAGAATTGTTGGAAGTGTGATTTTTGAAGTTAATATTGATACTATCCCCTCTGGCAAAAAATTATCTTTATAACTGGATCTCCCAATATTTTGCAATTTTTTGTTTTGTTTTTAATTCGTACACCATTTCCTAATAACAGATAAAACATATCGATCGATTAAGATTTCCATATAAATCATATCCCAATCTCATTCTAATTGTACGCCAAGTGCGTAATATCTGATCAAAGGAAATAGATTTAGACATACATCGAATTAATTTTATGAAATTCAGTTAAGATCGGAACAATATATATGGGAGCTATAGCTACCGATTTCGATCAAATTTGGAATACTTTTTTTCAGGCATAATTTGATTGTATGTGCAAAATTCCATACTATTCGGGCTGATATTACACGTTTGATGTACAATAAAAGGCAAATCGGACGAAGATATATATGGGAGCTATATCTAAATTTTTACCGATTATCTCCGATTTCAATAGAGTTCGTCCTTGGGCCTAACAAATTTGTGCAAAATTTCATCTGGATAGGGTAATAAATGAGAACTGTACTTTGTTCTCAAAAATACATGGACAGACGACTCAGAATGTGATTCTATGCAGATCATCAAAAGGAACTATGGGTCTGTCTCGTTTCCTTTTGCCTGTTACAAACAAATGCACAAAGACATAGTACCCTGACCACCTTGTGGTGTAGGGTATAAAAATGTATATAGGGAAAACTGAAATCCTTAAAATAAAATCCTGCCAAAGAAGTAGCAATTTGTTAACACTCGCTAAATCCGATTAAAAAATTAGTTAAGTTCAACAGATCCAATCTTTTGATTTCCAGTACCACTAAGGAAAAAACAAATTTGTTCAGATTTGGTATTTGAGTTTTTTTCTGAGTAGCGACAAGTAATTCAGGTACAATCGATAATTTAGGAAACATATCCCCATATGCTGAGAATAATATGAGGAAATACCAATAGATGTTGACAATTCCGAAATATTAAGTTCTAATTGTGCTCCATTACGAGCCCACAATTCCGCAGAAAAATAAGATCGAAATCATAAACATGCTGAATAGCGGTACCGTTATATAGCGGGCTATATATACAACTTTCTGTCGAAGGAGTTATTAGCTACTAAAAGCTTCAACTATCAAATTTTAAACATTACAAAAGATAAATGATTTCAAAGGATCTTATACCGGGGGTAATATCTATACGAAGGCAGTTTCCTGTCATAGTACCCATCACCAACTCCAAGTAAATTTTAAAATATTCCGGTGAAAAGTGATACACACGTTATTGAAATACCGAGTATCTAGAGATGCAGCATATTCGGTTTAGAATTGTGATTAAAACATAATCTACCGGTAATTTTTTTATTATAGCCCCCATTGTAATAATACGTGGGCCTATAGGGCTTATTTGGAATACAAAAATTTTACGGACAAAAAATACATCTGTGTAAAATTTTATCAATCTATCTATTTGAAAAGTGATTTCCACAGACTGACATACAAAGCTAAATTGATATTGAATTTTATGCCGATTAAGAATATATATACTTTGTGGTGTCTAAAATGAATATTTCAAGGAATTACAAACTTAATACATCCTCCGTACTATGTTGGGGGGTAAAATAAATATGGGTAGGTGATTATAAATTAGAACGAAAATTCAAGTCAAACAACCCGAATTTCTGTTAAATTTCGGGAATAGGGGAATGGGGTCTTCAAGGTGGCTTCAACATTTCTATACGTGAACTGGGAGTTTATAAGAGCTAACATATGCTTATATGTCTGTAGTCAAACCAACATAGGATTTTATATAAACTTGAAGGTTTCCGACGAGAGTTATTAAATTTTCACAAGATCATTGTTGCCTCGAAGGGTTTGTATAGCAATGGACAATTTTTAGATAATTATACTGTATTGCTTGTACTATCTTCCCATACTCTTTGTTTTGACATTTCTTGTAGATTTTGCTTCCAATAGGCCAATGACCTTCCAATCCTTCCATAGTTTGGGCGTAAAGAAAAATATTGATATCTTTTAAAAAATTTTGTTCACCATTATAGCCACTATGCTACGGTATGACAATTTTAAGGTATTTTGGGAGTATTAGCCGAGGTGGCAATTGAGTTTTTAGGGCTATGACAAACTTTCAAATATATGTCCCAAATGATATTCAGTGAAACTAATTGTGATCATTAATGCATTATATTAATAAACCCCTCCCTTATGGTTGTTGTCTCTATTGAAAAACTCTACTTAGTTTAGGAAACATTACCAAAATTGATTCTCTGCGAGATTTAATTGGTTTTTTTATCGTCCATTTACAGCTATGTGAAGGATTGAAAAAGAAAATTTGAACGGCGAAAAATATCAAATTTTACAGCTACTGAAAATTCAATACACAAAAAACATATTTTAAAAATTCTTTAAAAGCAGGGCTGTTCACCACATACTGAATTTCTTTGATTTTAACGCTTATCAAGTATTTAAAAATTTAAATTTGAATTTATTATTTCCTTGAATACCAAATGTAAAATGCCCTTCATTTCATGGAAAACCTCCCACAGATATCAGCAATGTTTTCCGCTCAATTCAATATTAAAGAAGAAAAAAAGAATACCTAACACCTTCAATAAGCTCCGGATTACACAATAAATTATTGTTGTTGGGTGATTTTTGTTTTATTGTCAAATCAAAACAAGATGTTGCTTTTATATTTGTAAACAGCATTGATCATTTTCTTGCCATCCCTCATTTATTGTCTCTCTCTCTCCCTTCCCTCATTATTCTTTAACAAATTTAAGGCACAAATTTAATAATAATAATAATGTTTTTGAAAGAATGAAGCAATCATCATACTCCCCAAAAAAATTCAACAAAAGGAAGAAGAAAAACAATTTGAAATGAGAAAAGAAAATATTTTTGTAAACAATGTGAAACGAGGTATAAGAAGCTCCCCCGTTAGCAGAAAAGTGAAAAACAACAAAAAATGTAATCAGAAATGTGGAAAAGTTTTTCAAAGTAGAGAATTTGAGAAAGCAGCAATAATTTTGATGAGACTTGTCAGATGTCATGGAATGAATTATCTTAATTTGGTTTTAATTTAATTTCGTTTAATGAAATGTCTTATTTAAGACAGCGGAGATTATGAAAGTGAAACTACTATGAATTCAAATTCCATTTAAACAATATTTAATTAAGCGGCAGTGGGGCGTATGACGAATATTATTTTCAAATATTTGGATTTAACACGTATACGTTAATATAAATGGAAGTGTTCGTGTGGTATCGATACAACAGACTAGTTCAAATTCTATTTTAAACGAAAATCTTAAATCGAAGTAAAAAAATCCGCCATAACAGAATTCGTAACATTTTAAAGTAATTCAAAAACATATTCCTTTTGATATTCGAATCATTTAAATTTCAATTAGATTTGTATACCCTACAACACTATGTGTTGGGGGTATTATAAGTTTGATTGGGCCAAAAATTATGTAACACCTCGAAATATTGGTTTCCCACATTGGAAAGTATATATGGATCTTTCTATCTCGCCGAGCTGAGTCGATCTAGCTATGTATGTCCGTCCTTCCGTCTGTCCATGTTAATTTGTAATCAATCTACAGGTCGCAATTATAGCACGATCCTCACGAAAAAGAACATGGAGGTGGGGTTAGAGTTAGAATAGAACCCTATTGTTTTTGGAGGATATTGCAAAATATTTAGGGGTTGAAATGGACCAAAAACAGAAAATTTTTCTGATTTTGCAGTTGCTCTGTAAGACACAATTATGAACTAAAGGACGCGGAAATTTACATGTAGTTAGAGTTTAGGACTGGGCAGAAGCCTTACAATTTGCCATCGGACAATAATTAGCGGGTAAAGTAGGCCCTAACTTGTATGTAATAAAATAGGAAAATTTCCATTAAACCGTGAATATTTTTAACGACAGCCAAATCACTGATAACCAATAAATCGGATAAATAGCAAAATAGGAACAATATATATGTAAAAGATAGATATCTTATTTATTCTGCTTATGAGTCAAGAACCCCTTGGCCCATTTTTCACAATTCTCCTCAATTCAAAAAGGATAAAATCTAAGAAAATCGCGAAAAAATATACCAATAAATGAGTGAATATCTTTTGTTCCATATTTTTCAATTTATGTCATATTTTTTATCGCATGCGATTTTTTCAGGGAAGAAGTCTGTTATGAAATCGTTTTGAATACAAACGACGGAGTACGTGAATATTGGCCAAATTCTCCGAGTTAAAAACCTAAGGGTAAAATATGGGAAGGGCTCTTTGACATTAATTAAAAAAACGAAACCTTTCAAAATGGATTTGGATATAAGGATACTTCGAACATAATGTAGTGTTGTAGGGTATCACATGGTCGGCCCCGCACGACCATAGCCTTTGATCACTTGTGAATATAATGAGCTGTCACTGGAATAATTTTAACAGCTGTCGGACGAGTGGCTTAGAAATGACAGCAGTCTGGATTTGCCTTCAGTTTTTTTTCTCATCCTGTACAAATAATGCAATTCGAATTCAACATGGTATTTTAATCCTATTTTGAATATAAAATTATTCGTTTTTTTTTGGGTCACCCTGTTAGTAATCTCCATTCCGTATATGTCCCACAAAATATCAATAAAAAAGTATTGTTTATGAATTCGACTAAAAGTGTAATAAATTTATCATACTCAACAACTCAATAGACAACAAAAGGTCACAACAAACAAAAAAATAATAAATAGGTTATTTATGTATGTACAACAAACACAATTACAAACAACAAAAACAGAATTCATGCATGCTATATGCCTCTCTATTATTTCGGGATCTAGACAGGCACCCACATCAATTTACTGGCGAACAACGAAAAGAAGTTTATGAATTTGCATGAAAGACGAACGAGCATCACAGCAAATCAATAACATTGTTCATTTTTTGTTTTGATCCGTTTGTTACATCTTCGGTAGTAATATTCAGGCAAACGTCTGTGAACCAAAAGTGGAGGAAAAAAGAAGAAAAAAAAAAGAGACTCAACTACAAAAAAATATAATAAATGACATGTATCATATTGTTCTGGGTAACAACAAATTCATACATATCATATTTGTTTGTAAAGGAGACATTGTTGTTTTTTGCCAAAGAAAAAACTTTCAATATATCAGCAATTTTGTTTTGGTTGTTTTTCAAAAGACCATAAAATTTGTAAACGAGAAGCTCAACAGAACAACGGGGAGCAACTTTTTCCATGAAAAAAATGTGGATAGCTATCAAAAAGAAAAAAAAATCGCACATAAGACCTCATCGAAATCCGATTTAAATTGTTTACATATTATTTATTGTAGTTATTCATCAGTTGAAATCTTTTTTCGATTTTGACGCAAGACAAAGTTGTTGTGTTTTTTTCATCATCATTGCCAAGGACAATAAACAGGATCAACAATATTTTGTTTGTGTTATAAAAATAAGGTTATTTTCAAAATTTGTGGCCTTTAAATTTTGGACTGTCGTCAGAGGGACACAGAAAGACAGAGAGAGAGAGAGAGAGAGAGGGAGAGAGAGAGAAGTAAATGTGGTTTTTAGCCAATAAATAAAAAAGTTTGTAACCAACAATTAGGTAGTGGTAATTATTTTTATAGAATATTGATGTGTTTGAAAAGTATGGGAAGCATTTACATTCTCGGAGGTATTATAAATACCAACATCCTAATATATATTTTTTTTGAAAAAATCTGGTAAAACAAGAAATAATTTGGAATTTGTGGAAGATACTATTGCAACAAATTTTCCGTTTTGTTTTTTCGTTTGTTAGTGACTAGATATCGGATTCATGAATATTTTTACACCAACAACACTATGTGTTGGGGGTATTATACGTTTAAAACACCTCGAAATATTGGTTTCCCACATAGGAAAGTATATATGGATCTACCTATCTCACCGAACTGAGTCGATCTGGCCATGTATGTCCATGTTAATTTGTAATCACGCTATAGGTAGCAATTATGGTCCGATCCTCACGAAATTGAGGAATAGAAGGCTATTGATTTTCGAGATGATCGCATAATATTTAAGGGTTGAAATGGACCAAAGATTGAAAAATTTCCTGATTTTGCAGTTGCACTACAGATCGCAATTATAGAACAATCGAAGCGAAAGTTAGCATGGGGGTAGAGCTTAGGGCTGGGCAGAAGCCTTCCGATTTGGATTGTCATCGGATAATATTTACTGGGTTAAATAGACCATAAAATTTGTGTTAAATAAAAGTAAAATTTTCCATTAAACCGCGAATATTTTAATACCGGCGAAGTCGCAAATAGACGATTGGGCCAACTCTGACCGTTATAAAGATGCTGATAGTAAATATATCGGATATATATAGCGAAATATATACAAAGTGTTTATACAAAGTAAAGGGATGTTAGCTAGAATGCCTATATCTCAAGAATGGTTGGACAGATTTTGGCAATTCAGAATGCCCACTTGACATAAAAGAATAACATCTAAAAAAAGTCTCATGATTTTGTAGTATTTTGTGATTTTTATATTTATTTTTTCATATTTTTTATCGCATAAGATTTTTTCAATTTGACTTATAATATTTAAGTGTATATTTTGTAATATTCTTTCACCTTACAACAAAGGTTGCGGTTATTATATACTGATTGCAATGATCGTCCGATCCTCACGAAATTAGGGTAGGATTAGGTTCAGAAGGGCTAGACTTATTGTTCTTAAAGATATCCGCAATATATTTAGGGGTTGAAACGGACCAACAACTAAAAATGTTCCTGAATTTGCAGCCGTTATAAAGGTCACAAATAGAAACCAAAGGACACGAAATATCGCATTAAGATAGAGTTTAAGACAGCGAGTAGAATGGAAATGAAAAAAAAAAAATATTTTCATTCTACAGAAAGTTTACAGTCGAAATCCAATATACATAAAAGCAGAACTTCAGGCTTTTTATGCTGATTTCCTTGACGAATATAGCCAAATATCGTAGACAGGCGAATCATATAGATGAGTCAAAATTTGGAGATACAGCGATGTCTCTTGCTTTTGGAGACGATCGAACAATTGAAACCAATCGACACGGAATATTGCATGAGGACAGGGGAAAAGTCTAGCATTTTATATGACCATTGGGTTATATTTAGCTGTAAAATGGACAACAACAACTAGCACTATGATGATTACTTGTTGATTTTTTGGCCAGTTTAGCACCAAATTTAATATTTAAATAAATCCGATGTTTGGGAAGAGAAAAAATCTTCCCATTATCAATTCAAAATGCAGCTAACCTCCACCATTTGTAGAGAACTTACGAATGAAAAGAACCCAAAATAGTCCCGTATAACTTTAAAAATTCACAGTTATATCATAGACAAATAAAGGTATAGACTAAAAAGTTGTCTCATCTGTTATCTTCGAAAAAAGTGCTTCAATAGATGTCGTTCATGCTGGGAGAGAGCATAAGTCTATTCACTCAATTCTCTCAAATACAAAACATTGAATATTTTTATGATTTATTATTATTTATCAATTGGAAACGAAACAGTGACTTTGTTCATATTGACATTACCTAACTATGTTGTGAAATATGAAAATATAGAACTTAAATAGCAGAACAATTAATAAATTGTTTTCGAAGCCAAGTGAGTTCACTAGCCCTGAGTGACTTCACTGGTCCGAGATCAACCATAGTGACATCTGTAAGGGGCTAAAATTTAAAAATGTTTTAGTCTATACCTTTATTTATCTATGGTTATATGGGGCTATACTAAAACGTTGATCTCTACAACCAATTATCCGTATGATAAGTTTAAGATAATTCTAAAATAAAAAATTAACCAAATTAATTAAAATATCGAATATTGTGGGGTACCGTTATATGGGGCTTATAACAAGACATGAATTTTTCCATCACAAACTTTAAATGTCAAATTTGATACAAGTCCGAAGCAAAGTGTGTACAGTTATATGGGGCTTTACGAAACTTTGGACAAAAATAGCCAATTATCTACCAGGGAAGTCGGCGTCTATTACGAACTTAAAATACCAATTTTAAGATAATTCTGTTGAAAAATGTAGCTAAAATTCTTAAAAACCGAATATTGGGAGGTATGGTAATATGGAGGTCCTACGAAGATGTGGAGCTGAATTAGCAATTTTCTGTCATAGAAGGTATACCGAATACCAAATATGGAACATTTTCGGTGAAAAGAAGCTAGAGGGATTTCCACAGACGGACTGTCTATCTGCAAGAATTGGCGAAATTGTCACATCGTTGGGAACAAATATTGGAACTTAAGACAAATATAAGTCAGTGGGATAGGTCAGGCAACTCATTCTGGCACCTCATCTATAAAAGGTAAACGTTTTAAATAACCAATAAGTTCATACAACGCGAAATGAGAATTCGATTTCTTTCAAACTCGGTTCGTCCCAATATGCCTATCAAACAATATGAGGTGTGAAGATATAATATATGGAACCAGTCCTTCAGGTACCTTCCCCACAAATGGTCAAAATTTTGAATATTCATATCTTATCTATCAATCATATACAAAAAAAAAAAAATAAATAAATAAATAAATAAAATAATAATAAAATAAATAAATAAATAAAATAAAATAAAAAAATAATAAACATCCGATTCTCCTCAAATTTCACACATCCCAATATCTTTTTATACACTCCACCATAGTTTGGAGGGTATAGCATATATAGCATTCGATTTCTTTCAAACTCGGTTCGTCCAAAAATACCTATCAACACAATATGAGGTCTGAAGATATAATATATCGAACCAGTCCTTCTGGTACCTTTCCCACAAAGGGTCAAAATCTTGAATATTCATATCTTATATCAATCATATACAAAAAAAAAAAATAAATAAAATAAAAACATATAAATAAATAAACATCCGATTCTCCTCAAATTTCACACACCCCAATATTTTTTTATACCCTCCACCATAGTATGGAGGTATATTAAGTTTGTCATTCCGTTTATAACATCTAGAAATATACGTTTTAGACCCCACAAAGTATATATATTCTTGATCAGCATAAAATTATATGTCTATCCGTCTGTGTAAATCATTCTAACTTCCGAACGAAATGAAGTAACTTGATAAAACTTTACTCAAATGTGTATTATGTCTGCAGGACTTTTGGTATTGAAAATGGGCCATGCAATTTTGGTACAGCCACCATATAACGGTACCTCTCGATATTCGGTGTTTTGAAGGTTTTAGCGACATTATTCACCGGAATTGTTTCAAATTTTGTGTTTGAAGATAATAATGGATATCACGATCTAAGACAGAAAATTGTCTGTGCAGGTCCACGTCTTCATATAGCCCCCACATAATGGTACCTCCCGATATTCGGTACTTTGATGATTTCAGCGACATTATTCACCGGAATTGTTTCAAATTTGATATTTGAAGTCTATGACGGAAAATTGTCTGTGCAGGTCCACGTCTTCAAATAGCCCCCATATAACGGTACCTCCCCATATTCTGTATTTTTGGTGATTTTAGCGACATTATTCACCGGAATTGTTTCAAATTTGGTGTTTGAAGTTCGTAATGGATACTACAGCCTATGACAGAAAATTGACTGTGGAGGTCCACGTTTTGGTGTATGCCCCGTATAATAGTACCTCTCCGTATTGATGATTTTAGCTACATTATTCATCGATTTTTCAAGTTTCGCATTTGAATATTTTAATGGCATATACGAACGTTAGCTATGCAGCTATGCCACGTCGTCGTATAGACTTAATATCGTAGCTACATTTGGTATATTTAAGATTCTACCAGAATATTTAATGGATTTTATTTTCTTAAAAATTGCCAAATTCGTTCCCAATGGTGGAGGGTATTAAAAGTTCGGCCCGGCCGAATTTACAGCTTTCTTACTTTTTTAAAACACAAGATGTGGTGTGAACGTGAGGTGTATCAGTTCTATGTTCTCTAATTTTTTCCTTCTTCCTGTATTATGTCACTTAAACAGTGGGAAAGATGACATAAAACAATGGCTGATTCCAAACCCCTTGTTTTTCTATTTTTGTAGAATAATCTAATTATTGTAAAATAATCTTATTCAGACAAGCAAATCTAATTTCGTTAAAATCCTCCACACAATTTCTTTAGAACTTTCCATAACAATTAATTTCAAATTCTTACCAAATAAATAATAAATTTAGTCAAATTCCAATTATTTTGTGGCCTTCGCCAATGACAAATTAATAAATATAAAATTTCAAATTCATTATTTCATTTCCATGACATGAACCAAAGAACCGCACTACAAAAACAATAACAACAGAAACATAAAGAACTCTCCCCAAAAATTATGAAAATCATTTTCGACTCAAATTTAATGGTGTCCACAAATTTATGACACAAAAACGTGGCCAGACAAACAAAAAAATCGTATGGCCCGAATTAAGTATAAAATTAATGGGATTTTCATGAAAATGTAATAAAGAAAAATCTCAAAGTAAAAAAAAACGACCTGAAATACGAAATTAAATAAAACACCGGAGACATTAAAATTTTTTAAGGTCATTTTAGATTTAAGTTGATATTCTAACAGCGGTTGAAGGTTACGGCTGAATGGGGTCTTAAATTATGAGCGACGGCTGTGATTGCAGGATACAAAATGTCAATGCTTTTCTATTCATTTTGGTTTTGATTTTTATTTGAATTTTCTCTTTTTGACGATGTTCGCAAGGGATTTTCTTTGTAATTTTTTATTATTTATTACATGAAATTGACATTAACGCGAAAGCGGAGCTTTGCATTTAACTAGGAGTAGTGATGATTGCAAATGAACGCAAAGGGGATTGCGTTTTATTAACACCGTCCTATGTTATTACTGAAGATGTATTTTATTTGATTTTTATGGGTAGGCTTAGAGAGCCTTCAAGTCGAATAAAATCATTTTTTTTCAGAACAAGTGACTATATTGGCCAATATGCGTTTTTTTTAAACAAATGTTGGCAATTTTTTTTTTTTTTTTTTTTTGGATTTTAACTAGGAGTTGACAATAACCTTTGAATGAAAAAAATTAAATTCAAAAAATTATTAAATAAATAAACATAGGCTAAGTGGCACAGGCTTCACATCGCATCTCTACACCACTACATTTATACCCTACACCACATAGTGATAAGGATATCATGTCTTTGTGCATTCGTTTGTATCATGGAGAAGGAAGTGAGTCGATTTATGCATGTCATTCCGTCTGTCCGTCCGTTTCTCCATATATTTTGTGAAGAAAATGCAGATCGCGTTTATCATCCGATTGAGATGAAATTTTCCAAACAATATTTATTTGGGCCAAGGACGAAAACTATTTTAATTGGTGAAAATCAGTCCCAATTTACATATAGCTCCCATATTGTGCCCCAATTGGATAATATCAGTCCAAATTACTTGGATCGTCCTACCGAATTCATCCCAGAAACTAGTTTAAATTTGGTGAAAATCGGTGCAGATATAGCTATGTATTTTGTAGGTTTAAGTCCCTCACGTGTGTAATATACTCTCCACAACATTGATATTTGGAACCAGATATTGAATAGAGCTCAGAAAAAAGTGCATAAAATGTTGTTAAGATTTCTTCAGATGTGGATATAGCTCCCATATACAGGGCGAGATGAAAAAAATTGCAACCAACTTCAGATTGCTGTCATTTCTAAGCAACTCGTCCGACAGCTGTTAAATTATTTCAGTGACGGCTCATTATATCGTTTATAAGCGTACAAAAGCATTTTGGTGAGAATTTTCCATTTCTTAGTCCAGCAGTTTGTAAACAAACAAAATGATCGTGTTTACTTGCCATAGAGGTCAGCTGAAAATGTGCACCTTCGCTTGGCCACCAGAACTCAAGCGCCGGCCATGGTGATTATGTGGGCCGCCATAACAGCCGATGGTCGCTCTCTGCCCGTATTAATCGACCGTGGTATCAGAATAAATGTCGAATATTATCGCGAAAATATTCTGGAGGGTGTATTAAAGCCTTGGGCTTGCAAACATTTTGGTTGCAGACATAGGACATTCCAACAGGACTCAGCACCATCGCACTCTTAACGCGCCATCCAAGAATGGTTACAAAATAAGGTTCCTCGCTTCATTTCCAGCGCACAATGGCTACCAAAGTCTCCGGATACCAATACGTTGAACTATTGTGTCTGAAGTAATTTGGAAATCAAGGTGAGCCGATCACCTGAAGCAAGCGGTTCGCCGGGAATGGGCCAAAATACCGCAGAGCAACATTCGGGCAGCGTGTGACGGTTTCATTGACCGTTTGAAGGCCATAATTCGTACCAAAGGTGACCAATTCGAACAAATCTATGCTTATTCTAAAATTTGATGCTATTTCCGATATTTTTTGCTTTCATTCAATAAAATTTAAAAAAATGTAAAAATTATGACCTTTGAATTTATTGCAGTTTTTTTATCTCTCCCTGTATATCTTTATTCGATTTCAGGTTTATTTTGCGCCAAATGGCTAATTGCAGCCCAAATGGACTGAATTTTGACACTTCCGACGGAATTCAACACAGAAAACATATACTTTAAATTTTGGTAAAAATCGGTTCAGATAAAGCTATAGCTCCCACTTTATGTTTGGTGTTAGAGTCCCTCATATGGATAATCTGCACTCCACAACAATGATGTTTGATACCGGACATCAGATACAGCTTGGAAATACCTTTGCAAAAATTTATAGACAGATTTTTTTCATATTCAAACGAATTTTTCCATTAGGTGGAACTATATATATAGTTCTTATCGAAGTCATATCATGGACTATACGGCATGATATTTGGTACTAGAGGTACAAAAGCCTCTGACAAATTTTTTGAAAATCGATTAAAATTTTTGAAAATCGACTTTTCTAAAGCCATTATACGCATTCAAAGCCATTATACGCATTCAAATTTACAAAAAATGTTTTTATTAAATAATGTCACCCCGGATTCAGAGGATGTTTCTATTTTTGTCACGCCATTTGAAAAATTGTGCAAATCACACCAAATTGCATTTGTTGGCACAAACAAACAACTTTCATTATTCCATCAAGAGCCCTATTAAATGAATCCTATATATGTTTGTAAGGAAGTCATAATGCGGCAAGTAAAACTAGTAAAAATGAATGTTTACTCTCTTATAGTCTTCTCTGTCCACATTGAGGACATTTTGGATGGCATTTTATGGACGTCAAGTTTTTTCGTTAAGTTCCGCTGTCGGTCTCATCGACTGACGTTGTAATTCTGCGCTTGGTTTCACAGGACGCCAAGAACTGATACAGTCGCACACCATGAAATGCCAAAAAGGCCAACATTAACATAATATAATTAACTGATGAGAACCATAGAGACGTGGGCCAGCAAAAACAAAAACAACAGAAGCAGAAGCTCCAGCAATAACCTCGATGACAGTGCAAAGACAAGAAACTGTAAGACAAGGAAAGTAGCAAGCCGCCGTCACTCTACCGCTATTGTCAACACGAAGTAGAACCAATGACAATAGAGTCACGAAGAACTGCAAAATATTGCCACTTCCACTTCACAACAATGGCTGTTTGGCAGTGGTAAGAAGGAAATGACACTTTTTTTATATTTCCTATTATTAACAATGAATAGGCAGGCAAGGATGGCAGGCAGGCAGTCATCTTAAATCGCATTTTTATAGTTTATTTTCATTTTTTGTTGGAAGCCTTTGATTTTGTCGGACTTAAGTTTATAATTTATGCCGGAATGTCAAAAATGATGCAGCAGAATATTATTCATGAACCATGGCGAGGATTTACATGGACGACCATCATTATTTTTGTATGGGACTTTGCTAGAATTTATTTAGAAATGTTTAATTTCCTCTTTTCAGGCGTATCACTTTTTGGGCTTTCAGAGAGGAAGCAATTTATGTGCACAGCTTAAAGAGTTGAAAGTTCAGGAAGGGTAAAAGTGACGTCCAGTTCGTCTCCAATAAGGGAACTATAAAAGCTTGCAACATATGTATATCAAAACTACTGTAACACGAACATCACTCTACTCGAATATTTTATTTTTAATGAGGTTCCAAAATAAAACATAAGATTAGAATCACTTCAAATAATCAGAAGTTTGAAACAGAGAATATAATTCATAATATTGAGATTTTTATTCAAGGTGGTTTTAACTTACTCCAATAAAACGGTATCACCCAATTATAGTTATATTGAAAGTCCTAGTACAAATTCTTGAAAGTTTGGAGATTAAAGACATAACCGAAAGAAACATATATAATTAAAGTCATAAAGATAACGAATATCGGGATATATGGGATATATAGCCATATCAAAATGGAGCCTTGTGGTGTTGGATATTATAAACACGAGTCCGCCCGATTTTTGTTCTATACGGTCTATTCAATACCATTCAGCAAAGAGAGAACAAAAATCGGGCAGACTAGTGTATATAATATCCAACACCACAAGCCATATTTAGTAGAGTTACCTACAAATACAAGGTGAGATGAAAAAACTGCAACAAAGTCAAACGCCACAATTTTTATATTTTTTAATTTTATTGATTGAAAGCAAAAATGTCGGAAATAGCATCAAATATTGGAATAAGCTTAGAATTGGTCACCTTTGGCACGGATTTTGGCCCATTCCCGACGAAGCGCTTGCTTGAGGTGATCTACACTTTGGTATTTTTTAGTGTCAACCTTGCTTTCCAAAATACTCCAAACACAATAGTCCATCTGTTGGAATGTCCAAGGTCTTCGGCCAAAATGTTTGCGTGCCCAAGGCTTTAATACACCCTCCAGAATATTTTCGGCAGCTATTCTGATTAATACGAGCGGGGAGCGACCATCGGTTGTTATGGCGAAGGTGCACATTTTCAGCTGACCTCTTTGACCAATAAACACGATCATTTTGTTTGTTTAAAAACTGCTGGACAACGCAGGTTTTCTCATCGCAGAAACCAAAATCGGCAGTTCACCACTTTCGATCAAGCGAAGCAGCTCTTTAGGTCTTTTGAGTCTATTTTCTTTCTGTTGCGAAATAAGTTATTGCACTTTTTGGAATGTCAATGGCTTTAGTTTTGAATATTTAATATGGAATATTGTATATGTTCAGCGCACGAGCCATTTTTCGGCCATTGCGTCGCGGGTTTCGGTTAATTCACTTTACTTTTCGAATCATTTCTGCTGATATTGCTATTTTCTTCCCTCCACTTCCTTAGCCGTAGCCGTAGGGCTACGAGTGCTCTAACTATATTAATAAATCACAGTATCACCCTTGAATTCCATTACGGATAACTGTTTTTCTGGAAAATTCTCATGCCTTTGTAAGCTTGTAAACAATATAATGAGCTGTCACTGGAATAATTTTAACCGCTGTCGGACAAGTGGTTTGGAGATGACAGCAATCTGAAGTTGGTTGCAGTTTTTTCATCTCACCCTGTATGCGGGAGAAATACCTACGTTTGAACCGATTATCAACGATTAAACTGTGCCACATAATTCAATTTATTCAATAAGTTCTGGGATAAGTCCGCAGATTATGAAAGTAGAGCTAAAAAAAAGAATACACTTGTTTTAGTGTTTTGGAAGTTTACATCGAAAAGTAGGTTGAGCACGACCTTCGCCTTCGATTGGAAAACTAGACTAAGACCCTTTCAAGATTTAAGATGGTGCTATATTGATAATGTTTTGTAAAAATCATTTCTACATAATAAGAACTCAAAATGCCGAAATTTGGCCAAATTAAATGGCAAATATGACCACATCGTAAACTAACTTGAAACCGGAGTTATTCTAACAATGGATCAATTCCAAAAAGTGCAACTATGTGATCCATTATCTTGTACAATTCTTTTGGATGTTATTCAAGGATCTCTACAAAATTTCAAAGCTCTATCATAAGTATTGTGGAATTTATCTCAAACTATAGGGGTTCCCTTAATAACATGTGATCTATAAACGCAGAACTCCTTTGGGATTTTGATGAAAATATTAGTAACTAGCTGAACCCGGTGCGCTTCGCTACCCCTTTTGATTTATATGCATTCAAAAATTTTTACGAATATATGTTGGTTAAAAAAAAAAACAAATTTAAAAATTAAAAAAAAAATATTGCACTACTTTAATGCGTAAGTAAACCAAACCATTAGAAAAGCAGTAACATACACGGATTTATTTCATAGCAAATACCAAGAGTGCAGGAAACTGCAATTTTTTTAAAGTTGAGTGGCATTCTATTGCAATTAGTGAATTCGAGATAGCAACATACTTCGCCGTAATAAGCGTATTTCAAATCAATTGTTGTGTTGTTTTTAGTGTTAGCCTAAGCGTTGTGGGTCAATGGTTCTTATTAAAATCACATCCCAATCTGATCCGATTTAAATATAGTTTAAAAAAAATTACTTTTACACCAAATTCCGCCACACCTTTCATATTCTAATGCGTCTAATATGTGGAACTCGGCCGAGAATATATATATGGGAGCTATATCCCAATTTTAACTAATTTCCAATTAATTTGTCACATTTATTATTGTAACCCAAATTCCGCCACACATTTGAATTTCATTGGAATCGGTCCTATATCGTGTTTGGTGCATAACATGTATGAAATCGGCCGAAATATATATATTAGCTACACCCAAACCTCAACTAATTTTCAATATAATTTGGAATTTCTTTCTGGTGCCAGATTTCTCTCGCTTTGGGTGCCATTAAAATTGTGAAATCGGCTGAGTATATAAATATGGGAGCTATAATCAAATTTGAATATAATTTGTCAAATTTATTTTTGTACCAAATTTAACCACTCATGCCGAATTTCATTGGAATCGGGAATACGTATCGTGTTTTGTGCATCAAATATGTGAAATCGGCGGAAATCTATATGGGAGCTATATCCAAATCTGAACCGATTTTAATATAATTGACTAATTTATCTTCAATCCAAATCCGTTACATATTCCAATTCCTTTGGAATCGAACATACATAACGTGTATGGTGCATAAAATACATGAATCGGTCGAAAATATATATGAGAGCTATATCCAAATCTGAACGGATTTTAATATAATTTCACAAATGTATATTGTTTTAATTTCCGCTACACATTCCAAATTCATTGAAATTAGAGATACATAGCGGTTTGGTGCATCCAAATACATGAAATCGGTCGAAAATATATATGGGAGCTATATCCAAATCTGAACCGATTTCAATATAATTGGGAAATCAATTTTTTAGATAAAATCTATCACACGTTTCAAATTTCATTGAAATTGGGGATACATAGCGTGTTTGGTGCATCAAATGCTTGAAATCGGCCGAAAATATATATGGGAGCTATATCCAAATCTGAACCGATTTCAATATAATTTGGCAAACTTATTTTTGTTCCAAATTCCGTTACGTATTCCAAATTTGGAGACTGTATCTTCAACCAATCAATAGATATGTGCATATAAAATCTAAATTTTTGGGAGGTACCTCCGGTTCTGATGCTATATCTCCAGTTCCAAGTGGAAATTCAAAAATGTATATAGCCTATGTTACTTTCAGGCGATGTTGCCGTATATCTGGAAATTTTCAGGAAAATCTATTCAGCGGTTTTCGAAGTCCATAATTACAACAAACAAACAAACAAACAAACATACAACATTTTCCTCTTTTATAGATATAGAAGATACTAAGTCTACTTGGCATTTTTCACAGCCCAGATTGGATATTGTGCAGTGAGATTTATAGAAAATTTGCAGCCGAGTTGGGAAGAAGGTCTAAATTTTTTCAGAAATAAGCATACTTCTAAAATAATGCTTTATTGGAGGATTTTTTCACAAAGTCACAAAAAGTACTTATTTAAACCTAAATATGTTTTTAATATACATGAATTGCTGGTGTAAGAGGTAAGGTAATACTTAGGACTCTGACGTCTTCTAGGACCCTATAGTAAAATTTCATACAAATCAGTGTAGATTATTTTACATTCTACGATCCCGTTTTAACAATAGTTTTTTTACTATGTTTGAAAAAGGACCCAAAATACCCCTTTGTTGACTGTTTGAGAGTTATAATTTTCACGGAAAATTTCCCTCGTATTTTTATTTTTCATATTGCCGAAGACCACATTATACCTAAAACTTCTACACTATATCTTTGATGGTAAACCTATGACTATACAAATGAATGTCACACTTTTTAGGCTGATTTAGTTCATTTGTCAAGTATGGAAAATTTTGTGAAAATAGGTTTGAGATCAAGCTAAAGCTCCAATAGATTTTGTTACTCGATTTGTTATTTTTTTGTTCCCCCACAGCCGTAATATGCACTCCCATAACAACGATATTCAGTACAAGAAATTGGTTAGATTTGGATATAACTTCCATTTATATCTCTATCCGATTTGAAATTATTGTGCACCAAAGTTTAGTATGACCCAAAATTGAAAGATTTTTGTACGAATTCAGCCTGGAAGAAGTGTGCCAATTGATGACTCCATATATTAATTCACCCGATTTTGATTTAAAGGCCGCGCACATGTAAATGCAAACCTGTTCAGACACAAGTGACTTCTTCAAATTAAATGGAAATCAATTTAGAGTAGATAAGTGTTCTAAAACCATAGTATGTATGACCTGCTGCAAATAAT